>NW_028318546.1:1365000-1530000 GCF_062004578.1 Staurois parvus
TTCTATAGAGATTCTCCTCAATTCATCTTTTATCTCATTTATTAATGGAATGTAGTTTAAGTTCTTAAAGGACGAGGTCAATTTTGTTCCCAGATGTTTTATTTATTTTTCTCTCCATGTAAAAGAATTCTCTCTGTAAAGTCTGTTTTTCTGTTATTGGGACATTAACATTTAGGATCTCTGATTTTGATGGGTTAATTTTTAAATTCGATAAGTCTCCATAGTATTTCATTATTCTCATTAGATTGGGAAGTGACAGCCTAGGGTTTATCACATAGAATAACAAGTCATCGGCATATGCTGCAACTTTGTGTTCTATCTCCCTTACCTGTATCCCTTTTACATCCAGACTATTTTGTACTGTTGCCAGAACAGGGGTGAAAACAGACACCCCTGCCTTAGCCCATTATAGATTTTAAAGAAATTTGATAACAAGCCGTTAACCTTCAATGCTGCTGAGGGTTGTCTATAAAGCTTTCCTATCCACTTTCTCATTTTGGGTCTGATTCCCAGAACCTCTAATGTATCCATCATGAATTCCCAGTGTACTCTATCAAAAGCTTTCTCGACATCTATCCATAGAATGAATAGGAGGGTTTTTTTTCTCTTTTTTGTAGGGGGATCAATGATCTTAACCCATTGTCTTTTCCCTCCCTCCCAGGGATAAATCATACTTGATCTAAATGAATCCATTTTGGCATTACTTCTTTCAACCTGGTTGCCAGAACTTTCTCATGTAGTTTCGTAGCAATATTTAACAGCGATATAGGCCTATAGCTAATGCATTGGGTCCTATCTTTCCCCTCTTTGCGTATGATTATAATGTGTGCTTGCAATGACTCCTCCCTCATTTCCATTTCATATCCTAGTGCGTTCATATATACACTCAGTTTAGGCACTAATTGTTCTTTAAATTTCTTGTAATATTTCACTGTATACCCGTCTGGCCCAGGGCTCCTCCCCGCATCTGTGCCTTTCAGTGCCTCCTGGATTTCCTCCTGTGTTATTGGTTTTTCTAAGAATGCTAGGCATTCCTCTCCCAGTCTCAGTAATCCCTCCTCTTTTAAATACATCTGTTTTTTTCTAGTTCTTTCTGCTTCCCCTTCTTATAGATTTTTCAAGTTTACATTGTATAACTTACTATAATATTTTTAAAATACATTAGCGATGTCAGTGGTTGAATATACCATTTCTCCATTATCATCTTTAATTCTCTCCATATAGTTCCTCGATTTCTTATTTCTCAGTGCTCTCATTAAATATTTACCAGGTCTATTCCCCCACTGATATCTTTCTCTTGCCATCATGTTACATATTCTCCTTGTTTTTTGCTCCGTTAAATTATTTAATTCATCTCTTTTTTTGATTATTTTCAGCGGTATATCTTTTACTGTTCTTTTTTTGTATGATTGTTCTAGTTCATGTAGTTCCCTTATTAGTTTGTTTATTTTCTTTTGCCATTCTTTCTTTTTTCCATTCCAATATCTATCAAAATTCCCCTGATATATGCCTTATGTGCTTTCCACACTGTAACGATTGAGACTCCTTCAGTCTCATTTGTTTTAAAATATTGTTCTATTTCTTTTTTTATTCTCAGTTCCGTCTTGTGGTCCTGAAGGAGCATCTCATTCGGTTTCCATTAATATTTATCTTATTTTGTTCTCTTCCCATTGTAACTTCATTGTGACAGGTGCATGGTCCAATACTGTTATAACCTCTATATTCACTTTGACCAACGACTCCAAGAGTCTGTGCTTTACCAATATACAGTCCAATCCAGAGTACGTTGCATGTGCAGGGGAATAGAACATATAATTCTCCAGGAATCTATAAGTTGATACTCATATAGCATTCTTTGCATAGATTTCAAACATCTACCTCCACCTCTCTGCACATGTGATGATGTCTCCACCTGAGGATCCATGCAAAAATTAATATTCTTGCCACAATTAGTTTGCCCTTCTTAAAATCCAGAAGCCTTTTTAGTATATTATTTAAAATAGGCCATTGGATTTTTATTAGGTGAATAAATATTGTCATTGTACATTCTATTTCCTGTAATCTCCCCCTCAAGAACAAAAAACAATCTTCTGGGTCCACCAACTAATTTTACATATTAAATCTTACATTCTTTGCTATGCCAATTGCTACCCATTTTGGCATGTTTAGTTGGTGAATCTGCATAAAACCAGGTTGGATAATATTTAGAATATAACTTAACATTTGCTTCCTGTAATAAATGAGTCTCCTGTAAGAACACTACTGCAATAGATCATTGCAGTAATTCTCTAAAGATCTTATGCCTCTTCACTGGGGTATTCGGCCCTTTCCATTATACGTATAAAATTAACCTCCTCAATTTCCCAAATTTTCCTTTTTCTCCCACCGTATTTGTCCCAAAGACAGTACAGATATCCATCCATAGGAACATGAAGATATCCCCACCATAATTCCTATCCCCCATCCCCCCCTCTCCCACCCCTCCCACCATCCCACAAGGCACTTATCTTGCCTTTGAATAATTTGTGGTTCTAGTCCCACCGTCGATTCTGATCTGCTGTGGAGCTCTGACCACATACGCCCAAGTAGACCGCGTTCCCAACCCATGGGTCACGTGTCTGCATGCATATGTGACTTCCTGTTTCCCACCAGTCTTATAAAGCTCTCATCCTAAAGTTAACCCCCCTTAGGAGGAAGAGAAAGAGAAAGAAAAAAGGGAGGCTAAAAAAAAAGAAGTCTTCTAGTTCTAGTCCCTCACAAAAATCTCTTAGATCTTCTGGGAACCTCAATCTTGCAGAGCAACCATCTCTCCATCCAATTAAGCATGCTGGAAATCCCCAGCTCTATCGTACATTTTGTTTTCTCATCTGTTCCAGTGATGGTTTCAGTGTTCTCATTCTGGCCAATGTTTCTGATGTTATATTAGCAAAATTTTGTAAGCTTGCTTCTTCATATTTTATTACTGGTATCCCTCTTATCTTCTTCCATAGGTCTACTTTGTCTTTGTAATGATGAAATCGCACAATCACATCTCTGAGTTTCACTTGCAGTTCCTTGGGATCTTTCTCTTCTATGTTTTCTGTTGATTTTCAGTTGCTCTGTTACTGCTCTGTCCATTTTTGTGTTGAACAATTTCTTCATTATCTCTGTCAAATCTTCTCTTTGCGATGTCAACAAGATGAGGGACATGACACAGGAGCAGGACACCCCCAGGCAGGACAGCCCAAGGCACCCAGGTATCTCAATCCCTCCTGAACATGACAATCACTGGTGGGTTTCTGGAGCCCTGTAGCTCCAGAGCTCTCACATCAAGCACCTTGTTGGCGACATGATCAAGCTCCTCTCTGTCAGGGCAGCTTGTTCTGTTGAAAAAGAACAGACTTACTGGCTAGATCACCAGATGAAAATAAAGGAAAACATAAACAGGAGAATGACAAGGGAAGCTGTAAAGCTGAACCAGAAAATAGGAGAATCACCTTGACAGAAGAAGAGAGAGAAAGAGACACTGGGAAGCTCACAGAGGCAGCAACCTGGCTTACGTTAATGGCTATAATGCCTGGATCTGGTAGCCAGGGCTCTCAATCATGCCCACCTCTGAATGATTGCAGTGCTGACATCTTTGGAAGCAACATTTACCAGCTCCCAATAAGCAATAAATGACCGTGGTCTGTTAGTGACAGCTTGGTCTCAGTTCAGAGGGTGCCAGTGGAGCATGCCCGAAAACATGACAACAATGCATCTATGCAGAGGCTGGGCATTAACTCTCACCTTCCTTGCCACTATATATACTGTATTTGTAACATTGTTGTAAGGGGGTTAATATGATGAAACCAGGTTATGCTGTAAATATTGTATATTATTTGTACATAATTTGGGAAAAAGAATCAATAAGCTAGTGCCATACCATAGTAGCACAAGACAATATATTATACCATTAGTATACTGACATGTCTTTAAGTAATACTGATAAAAATAAATATAAAGCACAAACACAGGATTGTTTTATAGTTATTATATTCTTTTTTTCCTTAGTTGTTGAAGAAACTGAATCGCAGAATTTAGTTCCTGGAGATGTCATGATTTTGACAGGAAAAAAGTTGAATTTACCCTGTGATTCTGTACTACTAACAGGGAGTTGTGTTGTAAATGAAGGAATGTTAACAGGTATGACAAAATACTACTTGCTTTTCCAAAGATCTGTGTCCAGCCTTTTAACCGTAAATTTATTCTTTTTTTTTTCATTTTTTCTTAAATTATTATGAGCTTTTAAGAGATTTTTTAAGAATCATGGTGGTTGATTTATCCTATTGAAAATGCTATTTACCTGGTTGTCATACTGACCTCCCTCAGCCTCTGATTGAGAATAGTAGGTCAGCATGAGAGCCAAACTAATAGCATTTTGAGAAAGAGGCCAGCAATGGTTGCCCCCACATTTCTCTAATGAAAGGTTACATTTTAAACAAAGAAGGCATAGGGTACAGTATACTGTATGTAAGTGTATATATGTAAATATATATGAGAATTTGTATTGGGACTCTTGTACATGTTTTGCACTAGCAAACATGAGATACACTAATGTAAAGTAGAAATGCTAGTAAATGATCTGAAGCTGTATTACCTGCAGGATGGTTTAAGAACATTGTAAACAAAAATACAATAATGCAAGTTCAAAGGGTATATGGATCATCTATATGCCATGCTTCATCACTAGCAGCCACTTTTCAGATGTGCTTTATATGTGTAGTCCAGCATTTAGGTGTATTCAGGAATTAAGTGCTGGACTGTAGTTGTTCTGAACAAATTGTTCTTTTCCCAACGGGTGTTAGGAGACTATTGTCACATACCTGCCCAGAGGCTGAGGTGAAGAGAGGGCTCCCCTTATGGCTGAATGCAATGCACCCCTGAAGGTGGAAACAGGAGGTGCAGTACCCAAAGAAGCAAAGGTTGCCAATGGTATGTTTGCCTGGTGATGCCCAATGAGACGATACCCGTGGGTGGACCAGATACGGGTGGGGGTCCTCCAGAGGACTGGCGGTTTCAGGTGGATGGGCGAAGCAGGAAGCAAAGTCAGAGCCAGTCAAACACAGAACATCAATCAGGAGCAAGGTCAGAATCAAGCCAGAGTCATACACTGGTTGATCAGGAGTAGGCAGGAGCAAATCAGAGGGACAAACCAAGGTAGATAGGAACCAAAGCAGGTCAGGGTCAAACCGTGTCGGTAATAGATAATCAACAAGTGAATACACACAGGAACAGGAGGCTGACGATAATCCAGCAGTTATTGTGAGGAGCTGCAGTCCTTATAAAGGCCACTGAATGCCAGCAACTATCGCACCCTGCATGTGCCAGTATGCTTTTGCGCACATGGATGCGCGATTACGTGCCGTGCACCTATGCGCACATTTTTGCGCAAATTAGTTCAGCCATATTGGGAATTGTCGCATTTGCCAGGGCTTCCTCGTTTCTTTCCCTGACAACTATAGGGCTAAGCAGAAAAGTAAGAGCAGTACTGAAGAGTTAAACAAAGAATAAAGGGACCTGGTCAGCTGGATATTGAAGGTATCAAGAGGCGAGCAGAAGCATTTTTAAGGGGAGAGGCAAGAGTCAGTATCAGAAAGTCCATAAACTGTGCATCTAAAATTATACTGTATGTAAAAAAGAATTAAAGTCAAGGTTCAGAAAAAGAGAATTTCGATCAAGGCTGGACAAGCTTAGTCTGCAAAAAAGAATACACCAATTAAACAGAAAAACAAGTAACATAAATTATGACTCTAAGAAGGATGACCTTTAAAAGTTCTGAAAGCCAATCAATTTGACGGCAAAGGTACATAGTACATAGTGTGTGTAGACACAGGAAGTGCATCAAAAGAGTGGAAGTTCAGAGAAGGATTGGAGAGGAGGTTACAGGAGATATAATGACCTCTGTAGGATTTGCGCAGTTACAGAAGCAGAGGGAAACTCCTCTACAGAAAGCCATCCACATAAGGTGACCACTGGTCCGGGGAACGGGAGTGGCAGCAAGACATCAGCATGAGCTGTTGGCTTTAAGCTCTACATGCATTGTTTGCTGCATACATACATGCAGCTTAGAAATAGGTTAGTGTGCATTGATGGTGGCTGGATAACACAGTGGTGTCATATCCTTTATTTGGTGCAAGAAATACACAGATACGTGGATTTAATCAGTGGACTTTATTATATTACATTATATGATATTTGCTCTTAAAGTGTTACTAAACCCCCAACAGTAAAATCAGCCTGTATATGAATCAAAGCATGCTTGTTATACTCACTGTGGATCCTAAGGGGTTAAATCTCTGCATTTTGTACAAAGGCTGTTTGGTTCTGTTTTCTCTGCCCCTCCTCTTGTTCAAATGTCCACCTGATAAGACAGACTGAACTTGTAGTCACATGCACATGCTCAGTTTAGTGTGTATAGCTTTGTTTTGTTTTCTTGGGAGAGTGCATGTGACCAGCACAGGGCCAATCAGCTCTGTCCAGATAGAGGATCAAGAGTTTTGCATCCTCCTGGAGCAGAAAGAAAACTCCTACAAGCTTCAACCAGTGCTCTGCTGAATTTACAAGACTGCTCTAACTGCTGATGAGAAAAGGTATTTAGCGGTTTATATTTACTAAAATAATTCAGTTTTCATGTTCTGGGTATTGTGGGAGACCGGATATAGTGAATGCAGGGTCCTGGGTTTAGTAACACTTTAAAGATTATACTGTATATTCACTTGAGTTTATGGTGAATTACTTTTTTGTGATTGCTCTTTTCTTTTTATTTGTTTATTTGTTTTTACATTATATTTTAGCCCTGCACCCTATAAAAGTATAATATTTGAGAGATTTATGTATACTGACCTGCGTTGCTAGCTGCCAACATTATTCTCTCTAGTGCTGACTTCTGCTTTGCATAAAGTATGATTAATGTGTTTAACCACTAGGCTACTGGGCACTTATACCCCCTTCCTGCCCAGGCCAATTTCCAGCTTTCAGTGCTGTCGCACTTTGAATGACAATTGCGCGGTCATGCAACACTGTACCTATATGAAATTTTTATCATTTTTTTGTGACAAATAGAGCTTTCTTTTGGTGGTATTTAATCACCTCTGGGATTTTTATTTTTTCTTAAACAAACCAAGAACCACTGAAAATTTTGAAAAAAAAGTTTTTTCTTAGTTTTTGTTATAAAATTTTGTAAATAAGTGATTTTTCTCCTTCACTGATGTGCGCTAATGAGGCTGCAGTGATGGGCACTGATAGGCTGCACTGATGGACACTGATAGGTGGCACTGATGGGCACTGATGAGGAGGCACTGGTAGGTGGCACTGATGGGCATTGACAGGCATCACTGATGGGCACTGATACATGGCACTGATATATAGCATAGTTAGGCGGCACTGACTGGCACTGTTAGGCGGCACTAACTGGCACTGATAGGCTGCACTGACTAGCACTGATAGGCGGCACTGACTGGCACTGATAGGTGGCACTGATTGGCAGCACTGATAGATGGCACTGATTGGCATTGATAGGTGGCACTGACTGGCACTGATGGATGACACTGAAAGGCAGCTCATATGGGCACTGATATGTGGCATTGATGTGCACTGGTATGCACTGATATGTGACATTGATGTGGCACTGATAGGCACTGGCACGCGGCATTGATCGGTACTGACAGCTGGCACTGATGGACTTTGGCAGGTGGCACTTCTGGGGTTACATTGATCATCAGGGCACACAGATCATCAGTGCCCTGATGATCAGTGTACATGTCCCCTCCGCGGAAAGCCGATTACCGGCTCTCCTCCTCTCGAGCTGTCAGCGTGACAGCTTGAGAGGAGAGAAATGCCGATAACCGGCATTTCCGTGTTTACATATAATCAGCTGTGATTGGACACAGTTGATCACATGACCGAGCCGACATGTTCGGCTCTTTCCCTGATCGGTGATCCGCTTTGTGCGAGGGACACAGCGCACCTCCGATCGCCGTGCTGCGCGCTCCCTGAGCCGCACATGCGTGGTGAGAATGGGAGGACATCATATGACGTCCTCTCAGAATGAGAGAACCACCTTGCGCCCGTCATTGGACTATATGGCGGGCGGTGGTTAATATTGAAAAAAACAATAATAATTGAATCCTAACTCTTGAAAACAAAAGTACAGTTGGTTTGGCTCTGACTACTTCTTTGAAAATAACTTAAGCTGGCCATAGATTTGGCTATTTCAGTAGGGCCTGTGGTTGAAGGAAAGAAAATTGCATACCTATGGCCAGTGCTGAACTTTGTTTCACTATTATTGTTTGGATTAGTATCAAAATCCTTAGTGTTTGGCTGCTTTATATTAGCGCAAGGTTTCTTTTTTTTTTAATACACTATGGCCAGTCTTAGTAGCAGACCTCAGAATTATATTGCCGCACAGCTGGAAGTGAATCAAACTATGGGAATTGATTTACTAAAGCTGGAGAGTGCAAGATCTCACACAGCTCTGCATAGAAACCAATAAGCTGCCAGTTTTGTTGTCAAAGTTTAATTAAACAAGCTGAAGCCAGAAGCTGATTGGCTACCACGCACGGTTGCACCAGATTTTACACTCGCCAGTCTTAGTAAATCAATCCCAATATATTTTATGTTGCATACAGTATGCTTATTAAGCACGCATTGTTTACTGATAAAGTATACATGAAACAATTTCTGAACTATACCACTAAATCAGCACCTTCTGATTTTTAGGTGAAAGTGTTCCAGTGATGAAGACACCATTGCCCATTGTTGATAATTCACTTGCTTGGAAGGAGTACAGTGGTGAGGATTACAAGAGACATGTGCTGTTTTGTGGCACAGAAGTCATCCAAACACAGAGCAGCCATAAAGACTTAGTAAAAGCTGTTGTGTTAAGAACGGGTAAGTACATGTCATTCACAGGCCCTTACTAGATTTTACATCCTAGTCAGTTGGGCACGGTTCACAAAGGGTTAGTCCTGACTTTCTCCTGAAGGACAAGCCTCAAGTTCAGGTAACTCCCAGACTCTACTCTCTGTTACACTAGTCACTTCTTTTTAGTCTTTGCCAGGGAGATATCCTGCTTCTCCTGAAGGCCCCCATATACTGTTTACACTCTACTAAGCTTCCCCATAAAGGGACTAAAAGCCCTTCTCAGGGTGGGTACTTATAAAGCATACTTTTTTTGGGGGGGGGGGTCTTTTACTTTCCCCCTTAAAGGGATGCCATGTGTCTCAGCTACTCACTCACATAATATGATTGCTTAATTTATCTGCTCCCATGCAAAAGACCCCATGTGATGAAGCACGTGATATATATCATGGCCACACCAAAATGGCTGCCAAAATCTCATGGGAATTTCTATGCCTATCACAGATAAAGGCTTTTCCAAGATATCCACTGGAGACTCATCATAGAGGACACATTTGTCCAATGCTGGGTTTTCCCTTTAATTTTGAACTAAAGGAAATATGTGCAGGTAGGGGCATCTAGTGGCTAGAGTGTAAACTACATAGAAATATCACTAAGGGAAAAACAATGGGAATATACTGTATCATCCTACTACATAGGAATTTTCACAGAAGTGCTAGTGTAGTTTGTCAGCCCTACTTCTCCGTTTGTCCATTCACAGAAAACTATGCATCCTTTTAATTCACGTATGTATGAGTAGCTTTTATTTTACAATGAACATTTAATCTCTGTTAAATTACTTTTGATATACTGTGTGCAGTTTTGTTAGTAATTACATAGTAATGCACTTTCTTTGTGCTCAATACTGATGGTCAGTAAATGTTAAATGTATGTTAAGTACAATGTTGCTATGAGAATAATTTTGAAGTAATGGCCAGTATTCGATGACAATGATGGTGCTGAGTTTGATGATTTTTGATTAATACTATTTTATCTTCAGGATTCAACACAGCTAAAGGGGACCTTGTTCGATCCATCCTCTACCCCAAACCTGTTAACTTTAAACTTCACAGAGATGCCATCAGGTTCCTAATTGGACTTGTAATAATATCAGTGGTTGGAGTAATTTATATTGCTATTGTGAATACAAAGAATAATGTAAGTTTCTGGTCACATTTGTAAATCTGTGCTATTGCTATTTGCTACTTGGTCATGGTTATCTGTACCAGCAGCTAATTTTAATGTAGTTGAGGAAGGTACCTGTTCTACAACTGGGTGTCACCTTTGGTAAAATACAGAATTTACTGTATACTGGCACATAATGACAAATGGCAATAGCAAATCAGAGGATAGCAGAGTACCTCACAAATATACTGTTCTATGTAGGACGCCAATTTTACATTATGGTATGTTACAGTTCTATTCATGTGACAGCACTGTAGTTGTGATATTATTGTGCAGGGAAAGTTAAGGCCCCAAGAAGCACCAGAAAGTGCAGACTGCACTCTTAAAGTAAATACAGCTTATGTCTGGGTTTTATTAATATTAATACATTAAAATTATTATTATTATACAGGATTTATATAGCATATAAATATTCAGCGAGCACTAGATAAAAAATCAGCTATTGCACTAAAAGGAAAACCATATGCCTTCAAGGAAACAATTAAAATAATAGTGCAGTGCTAAAAGGTATATCATAAATAAATCAGTACAAGGAATCAATAATATGAATATAGATATGAATAACTCCAGAGGGTGTCCAGTAACTAAATGTGTGTTGAAGGGAATACTCTGGTAATGCAAAAGAGTTCAAATAGATATGATCATAGTTCAAATAAACATCAAGGATTGTGACCTAGGTGACTCTGTTATTCCCAGTTATATATGATTCAATACTCCGGTGAAGTGCAGGATTTAGGTAAAATGCGCACTCACCAGATGCTAATATATAAAGCGCGTTGTATACAGTAAATGGTGGTCTGTCAGGGATCCCTTCTAGGGTGGTACCGGATACAGCCTGGAGTTAGGTATCCTTCATCTGAAGTACAGGATGGAAATAAGCCTGAGGTTCCCTTTAAGAGATGTATTGATCAACCTCTTCCAGGCACTGGGATGGTCACCAAGGAAACTCTTTTCTTTCTGACAATGCTGTCCATGCTGTGGAATGAAACCCTGGAGTTGTCATGGAGATCAGATAGAAGCTTGCCGGAAAACAGGATGACAAATTGCAAAACCGGTTTTGATTCAATCTATTCCCACTATGAGCTAAGAACTCAGGACAGTTGAGTTGTCAAGCCTCCTGATGTTCCCCTCCCCCATGCTGTGGCAGTGAAGTTGTCGTCGTCGTTTCATGTACAGTGCAAGGCTATGGACCCTGCTTGATGATGTCAGGACCCTAGACCACTGGTACTCTAGCAATGTAGTTGGAGCCTACAGGAACAAACCAGTCCCCGCAGCCTCTGTTCTGCTGCACACAGGGCTTCTGACATCACCAAGGACAATGCAGCTTGCTGATGTCAGAAGCCCTGCAGGATAGCAGGATAGCCTTTTCTGCAGAGATAGGTTTTCAGAGATCGCCTAAAAGTGGGCAGAGTAGGCGATGGTCAGATAGATTGGAGTAGAGAGTTCCAAAGGATAGGGGAAGCTCTGGAGAAGTCCTTGAGATGAGCATGGGAGGAGGAGACAATAGAGCTAGAGAGCAGGAGCTCATGGGAGGAGCGAAGAGGACGGTTTGGGTGATATCTGGAGGTAAGAGTGGTGATGTAATTTGGAGCAGAGTTATAAATGGCTTTATATGTTATTGTTAATGTTTTGAATTTTATTCATTGGGCAATAGGAAGTCAGTGGAGGGATTGACAGAGAGGGATGGCAGATATAGAATGGTTGGCAAGGTGGATGAGTCTGACAGCAGCTTTCATGATATACTGAAGAGGGGATAGCCTGTGATTAGGTAGTCCAATGAGGAGGGAGTTACAATAGTCAAGGCGAGAGATAACAAGGGAGTGATTAAGTTGCTTAGTGGTTTTAGTGGTTAAAAATGGGCATGTCTTGGAGATGTTGTGGAGGTGAAGTCTACAAGATTTGGACAGTGATTGGATTTGGGGGTGAAAGGACAGATGGGAGTCCAGGATTACACATAGTACCCTGGCATGAGGGGAGGGACTGATGGTTGTATTAACCTTAATGGAGAAGTCTGGGGAGGGGGCATGGGCTGGAGGGAATAGCATGAGCGCCATTTTAGAAAGATTTAGTTTGAGAAAGTGAAGTGACATCCATGCTGATATGTCACTTAGTAGGTTAGTAATGTGCAAGATGACGGAGGGGTGAAGTAAGGAGTAGAAAAATAGATTTGTGTGTCATCGGCATAGAGATGGTACTTGAAGCCATTGGAGTTTATCAAGTGACCAAAGGAGGAGGTGTAGATGGAGAAGAGAAGGGGTCCAAGGACAGAACCTTGGTGGACCCCTACAGAAAGAGGAAGTAGAGCAAAGGAGACAGTGACACTGAAGGAGCGCTGCGATAAATAGGAGGAGAAACAGGAGAGAACAAAATCTAGGAGAGAGTGGAGTTTTTTTAGGAAGAGGGGATGGTCAACAGTATCAAAAGCTGCAGAGAGGTCAAATAGTAAGAGTATGGAGTAGTGGCCATTGGTTTTAGCAGTTAGTAAATCATTAGTGAGTTTTAGCAGGGCAGTTTCAGTGGAGTGTAGTGAGTGAAAGTCAGATTGTAAAGGGTCAAGAAGGTTGTTGTCAATGAGGTAGGAGCTCAGGCAATTGTAGACTAAGCGTCTAAGAGTTTAGAGGTAAACTGGAGCAGGGAGATGGGTTTTAAGTTGTTCAGGTTGGTAGGGTCCAGTGAGGGCTTTTTAAGTATGGGAGTGATCTGTGCATGCTTTAGAGGGGAGGGGAAGGTGCCTGTAGAGAGGGAAAGATTGAAGATGTGAGTGAGGGAACAAAGGATAGGAGAAGAGGGTGACCATAGTAGTTGTGAGGGAACAAAATTCAGGGAGCAGGTGGTGAGATGGTTTTCTGAGGAAACTTTAGTGACCTCTTCAGTAGTGGCAAGGTCAAAAGAAGAAAGTGTTGAAGAAGGTTTAGTATAAGATATGGTAAGTGGGATAGATGTCTGCATAGTGGAGATTCCCCTACAAATTGCATCAATCTTGTTTTTGAAATGATTGGCAATCTCGTAAGCAGTGAGTGAGTTACAGGGTAGAGGTGGAGAAAGTAGAGAGTTAAAAGTAGAGAAGAGACAAATGGATGAAAAGGTGTTAATGAGAGTGACAAAGTAGGCTTATTTGGCAGCATGGAGGGAGGAATTGTATTTTAACCACTTGCCTACCAGGCACTTATACCCCCTTATTTACCAGGCCAATTTTC
Source organism: Staurois parvus (assembly GCF_062004578.1). Lineage (NCBI taxonomy): Eukaryota > Metazoa > Chordata > Amphibia > Anura > Ranidae > Staurois > Staurois parvus. The sequence goes on from NW_028318546.1 coordinate 1,378,302, forward strand.
AGCTTTCAGCGCTGCCGCACTTTGATTGACAATTGCGTGGTCATGCAACATTGTACCCATATGAAATTTTGATCATTTTTTTCTCACAAATAGAGCTTTCTTTTGGTGGTATTTAATCGCCACTGGGCACTTTACTTTTTGCGCTATAAATAAAAAAAGTGCAAAAAATTTGAGAAAAAAAAAAGTTTCTTTGTTTCTATTATAAAATTTTTCAAACAGGTAATTTTTCTCCTTCACTGATGTGCGTTGATGAGGCAGCACTGATGGGCACTGATAGGCGGCACTGATGGGCACTGATAGGCAGCACTAAAGGGCACTGATAGTCAGTACTAATGAGGTGGCACGGATAGGCGACACTGATAGACAGCACTAATGAGGTGTCACGGATAGGCGGCACTAATATGCAGCACTGATAGGCGGCACTGATAGGTGACACTGATGATGGGTACTTATAGACGGCACTGACTGGCATCACTGCTGGGCACTGACTGGCGGCACTGACTGGCACAACCCCTGGGCACTGACTGGTGGCACTGACTGGCAGCACTGCTGGGCTGCACTGGTGGTTGGCACTGGTGGTTGGCACTGGTGGGTGGGCACAGGTGGGTGGCACTGGTGGGCACAGGTGGGTGGGCACAGATGGGTGGCACTGCTTGGTACAGGTAGGTGGCACTTCTGGGCACAGGTGTGTGACACTGCAGAGTGGCACAGGTGGGTGCACTGCTGGGCACAGGTGGGTGATCTGCTGGGCACAGGTGGGCGGAGCTAGTGGGTGGCACTACTGGGCACCGATCATCAGGGCACTGATCATCAGTGCCCTGATGATCGGTGCCGATCCCTGCTCTGACAACTGCCGGTTCTCGGCAGTACTTTCCTCACGATCTGACAGCGTGAGGAAAGTGCAGCCGAGAACCGGCACTTGCATTTCCCTCTGATCAGCGTGTCATTGGACACCGCTGATCACGTGGTAAAAGGCCGCTGTGATTGGCCTTTTACCACATCACGTGATCAGCTGTGTCCGTAGGACACAGCGATCACGGAGATCGCCGGGTGCGCGCCCCCTGGGGTGCGCAGGAGAGCGCGTTCTGGGAGGACGTCATATGACCTCCACCCAGAACTGGCCGGCCGCAGTGCAGCCATCATTCGGCTATCTGCGGTCGGCAGCTAGTTAGGAAAGCAGATTTATATAGGGTGAATGCTTGCTGTGAGTTTTTTTTATGCCACAATCACTCCAGTGCACGATTATGTCTTAAGATTTCTGGTGTCATCAGTCTGCCAAAATTGCAATGGTCAGGGCCTGATACTTTGTGTAGTTAGGAGCAAGTGAGTGTAGTGTGGATGAAAGTGAGCTGTTATAGACAGAAGTGGCCAGGTCAGGTCAGGTCAGGGTGGGACAGGGGAGAGATTCTGTCATAGAGGTGGTCAGTTGCAGAGTAGAAAAGAGAAGGGTTCAAGTTGTGAAGGTTTCTGGGGGCAATTGTTTGCTGCTTGGAGGGATAGGTGTTTGAAGACGAGGACACTGTGAAGGTGATGAGACTGTGATCCGAGAGAGGAAAGGGGGTGTTTGTGAGGTTGTAGGGAGTACAAAGATGGGAGAAAACAAGGTCTAATGTATTCCCATTAGAGTGAGTGGAGGACTGTGTCCATTGTGTTAAGGCAAAAGATGAGGATAAGGTTGAAAAGTTGTGAAGTAGCTGGGTTGTTCACATTAATGGGGATGTTAAAATCTCCAAGGATGATAGTGGGTATTTCAGAGCAGAGAAGGTACGGTAGCCAGGCAGAGAAGTCATCAAGAAATCATGACACTGGTACAGGAGGGTGATAGAACACTGCAATCATCAGAGAAATGGGAGAAAACATCGGAATTCAGTGAGTATTGAAAGAAGAGAAGGATAGAGAGGGAGGTGTAGGGAGGACTTGAAGGGTGCTTAGTGGGGATAGAAGCAAATCAACTCCACCTCTTTTCTGCCCACTGGGTCTAGGTGAGTGAGTCCGGTGGAGGTCTCCATATGAAAGTGCTGTGGGAGAAGCAGAATCTGATGCTTGTAGCAAGGTTTCTATAATTGCTAGTAGGTTAAGGGAGTAAAATAAACAATTATAATCAAAACCTGACATTTCCAAGTGTAGCATTTTTTCAAAATCATTTAAATACTTCTTACTACATTACTATTAAAGTACTCATAAGGGTATATTTAGGTCTTAGTGTAATTTAAGAACCTAATGAACACTTTATTGTGAAGACTACATTTCTTCATTCATATCGAACTATTGTCTTACAGTAGAAAAAGGTTACATTGAAGCGGAGCTTTACCCATAACAACTTGATTTAAAAAATGTTATTTAACAAGGAAAATACATTCCTCATTAACAATTATGCTACCAAAATTAGTGTGTGCTGTAAATTGCCTCCAGCATTGCTCCTGTTTCTTTTTGCTGGAGGCTGCCATTTTGCTGAAGGCCAGAGCCCCTGAACAGCAGTAAATCATAAAGCAGAACTAAACCCATCGATTTAAGTTTAAAAAAACAGTTACATTCCTGGAATGCTAGGATTGATAACTGTAACATTTGCTTTTATCCACAACCAAACTAACAAATCATCAAATGGCTGGTGTCATAACTGATCACATGTGCAGCACCACAGCAGTTGCACATCAAACAGAAGAGCTTCCTTGGCTGTAAAGCATAGGAGGATTTAATTTCACTTTAAGGATGTCAGCAGATCAGCCTCTACAAATTTGGCAGTCTAAAAATAGAAAGCAAGTGAGCATGTGCAGAGTAGAGTGAGATAGTGTATTATTGGATTTTAAACACCATAGGCACTTATTATATATGTTTTACATAGCTATACCTGCAAAAGAGGCCAGCCTGAAGTGATCTAGCAGGACTTACTTTTCTGACTAAAGTTCCACTTTAACCGCTTCCTGACTGCCCTGTAGCAGAAATACTGCTACAGGATGGCATGGGTGCTCAAAATCACGTTTATATATATGATTTTGCATCTCCGGTTAGGGCCCTACCCGTGCCGCCATGACTATCACCGGGTCCCAGCGGGTGATTACTCACAGACGCCCGGTGATTACCGAGGATCTCCGACAGGGAGGAGCACAGCACAACCATCCAAAGCAGTGCGCTTACAGTGAAGCACACAGACATCGCCCCATAGTAAAACACACCCAGCACACAGCTAATCCTTTGATCGCCATTCATGTTAACCTCTTCATTCCAAGCAATGTTGTCACAAGCATAAATTATAGTGTAAAATATAACTTTATCCATTGGCTGTGTAATATGCTCCATCCAGAAGAAATTTTCTGAAATATAAATCACAGTGAAAGTGGTGTCACTTGGATAGAGTAAACAAAGTCCCCAATCAATGGTACAAGTGTCAAAACAGCAGCGGTAAACTGAAATTTTGGAATTATAAGTACTGCTTTCTATATACTGCTACTGATTTGACACTTGGAATGTAGCTAAATCATTCAGAGCAGTTTATGAATAGGTGAAATTGTTGGAAAAATACAATTTTCCCTGAACATACAGGAAAATATATTATTTTTTTACCCTGATAAATAAGTCCCTATGTCCATGCATATTATAGAACACCTAATATATATGTAAAAACTGAATGCTGAAAATTATCTTTTGTTTGACATCCTATAGGGCTCTGCCAGCATGACTGTCTTATGGTGTTTACTTTTAATCACCGTCAGCATTCCAGCAGCTCTACCAGCTTCTCTGACAGTTTGTACATTGTACTCACAAACAAGACTTAAGAAAAACAACATATTCTGTTTAAGTGCACAGAGAATTAATATGTGTGGACAACTTAACATCGTCTGCTTTGATAAAGTAAGAAGTCACCTGCAGAACAATTTTGGCCTACAAAGTCTTGTTATGTATGTTGTAGACAACATATTTATAGGTAATCCCTGAAAATGTTGTGTTTTTGTAATCATTACCAATATTTTTTTTTATCCAAATCCTCTTCAATGTTCACTTTTGTTTAAGTTATCTATTTTGTTCAGAAACACCCTACTCTCAAAGCAAAATATTTTTGGGGGGCTGAGTGTGCCAGAGCCAAATGGGGTTATACTGTATATTTTGGTGAAATACATTATACAGTATCACCATCTTCCCCAATCTAAGGTCACCAGATTTGTTTCAGGTTAGTAGTTGTGTTTTTGCACTTTTTACCAAATAAGTTCAGCAGTAAAGGGCCCTTTCAGTGTTCAGTCTGGATCATCTGCCAGTTTTTCAGAGGGATCCAGGCTGAACAACAATGTATGGGTATGAAGATGGTCCAAAGTACATCTGTTTACATCTGAGTCAGTTTATGTCCTCAGAACAAAAAGGTCTGCATCCTTTTTAGTTTTTGTAGAAATAAATGGATATAAACAGATATGGCACATTTATGTCTGATCCATTGGGTAAATGTCACATAAATGGAGTATCTGGTTTAGCCTCTATAGTATCTTATGTATTATATATATGGAAGCCATTTAGGACACTAACACATATCTCCATTTTCATTGCAAAGTGCAGGTCAATGATGAAAAGGGCAGGAATGCCTGAAGATATTAGATTATGCATAATTAGAAGCAATACATTTTGCTTTATGTGCTGTTTTCCTGTTGGTGTTGTCCACCCTATAATTGTTATACATATAAAGCACTATTGGATAGATAGATAGATAGATAGATAGATAGATAGATAGATAGATAGATCTGTGTACAGAATATAATAAACAATCTGATATTCTTTTAAATGCAGACAGGTACCATGACAGAGGATGGCATGGAACTATGGGGCATCCTTCCGTCGGGAGGATCATTGTAAGTTTAACATTGTACATGTGACTTTGGTTTATGACAGCTGTTCTGCACTAAGCTGTTTCATAATATTTCACAATATAGTTTTAGGTACATATCATGGTGGGTTGATTTTGTAATGGTAAATAGCCCTTTTTCCTCTGCTCTGCTGACTTGTATCCCCCAGTAATGCCAACAAAAATACTGTTTTTCATTTTCTTTGCACATAATTGACTATTCTTTGCAAAGTGAAGGTTCACAACATTCAACTCTGGGGAAAATTCCTTTGCAACATGCAACTTCTTTTGCAAAGTCAACAGCTTTTCTGCCACAGGAAATCAACCCCCATGTGGCATTCATGATCATATTGAGAGAGTTGGTGGGAAGTAGAGTCATTGGCTGACATGTACCTAAAATTATAGAGTGAAACAATGCAGCGCAATGATAAATAAATAATAAATTACAATAGTTCTTACAATGTGAAACGTGCTTGTGTCAATAGTGATAATAACTCCACTGTGCTCATGAGGGTCAACATATGCTACTCATGATATCTTCCAATGCATACATATACACTCCCATGTAGACTGCACATAACCAGTGCTGTAAATATACCATAAATAGTCATGTGTTTTGATGTAACGCGTAGGGTACGCCAATGACGTCAAGCTGTTAACTGGAAGGCCACGTGCCGCCATTTTGAAATAGGGATATCTGGCTAAACACACTGTATACTGAGTTTCCAACCCTGTAGTGTCCCAGGAGGACACATTTTAATGTGAGTTGAACATATATTGTTTTCATAAAGGCTAATTTAGCAGAAATACTGCACTATATTGAGAATTTGTTTTACATGGATATGGAGCAATCTGGATTTGCCTAAAAGTGCTGGCAAACAGAAGTGGAGATCTGTGTACCATTATACCCTCCCAGGTTAAAGGGAAAAGTGAAGTTTGACTTGTCATTATGGGTCAAACTTGGAGGTGAGCGCAATAGTGTGTTGGAGGTGGAAGAGCACTAAGGGGTGACACAGGAGCACCGTACACGTTTATACAGCAGTGTAATTACACTAGTTCACTTACAGTACAGCAGATTTAAAGGGAAGGTTCACCACTATAGAGAGACTTTTTCTTGGTGTATTTGTATCACGGTATATAGGAAGTATACCACACAGATCTGCATGATATGATTTAGAATTTAAAGGGAAAGATCACTATTAAGATTTTTTTGTATGTATGTGCACTATTTATGGTATATTTACAGCACTGGTTATGTGCAGTTTACACAGGAGTGTGTATGTATGCTTTAGAAGATATCATGAGTAGCATATGTTGACCCTTATGAGCACAGTGGACCTCCTTCTCTCTAGTTCCCTGGTCTCCTCCTCCCATGCCCGCTTCCAGGACTTCTCCAGGGTGTCACCCATCCTCTGGAACTCCCTGCCCCAACCCATCAGATTATCACCTACTCTCCTCTCCTTTAGGCACACCCTGAAAACCCATCTCTTCAGGGAAGCCTACCCCACCCCCTGCTAACTTGACCAACCTCCTCCACTCTTCCCACCACTCCATCCCCCACAGCTAACTCCTCCTGTGCCACCATCCCCTCCCTCCTAGATTGTAAGCCTGAAAGAACAGGGCCCTCAATCCCCTCATGTTTTGCATTGTATTGGTATTGTTCTGTCACATGTTCTGTCCCCCTTTGTAATGTACAGCGCTGAGCAAACTATTGGCGCTTTATAAATACTGTATAATAATAATAATAATAATAATATCACTATGGACACAATCACGTTTCAGATTGTTAGCACTATTGTAATTTATTATTTATTTATTGTTGCGCTGCATTTTTTCACTCTATAATTTTGTTATATGTGGGAACACATTATATGGTAGCGGCACATTTATTTAGGAGGACTTATTGCGCTGAAGGTTTTTATACACATTGACATGTACCTAAACAACCTGTTTGAAGAGAATCAATCAACTAAAATGAGACTCCTAAAGGGATGTTAATAATCAAGCAGTTAAGGTGTTCCTGGCGAGGATCAAAAGAGGTTCTGCCTGATTGCAGAGGTTATCATTGTGGTTAAGTCAAATGTGGATTAATTGCCCCAGTATCAAGAGTGTTCTATATCCCATAAATTTTATCAAGAGTGATTCTTTAATCTTCCTTTACAATTGTTAGATATTGCATTGTATGGTGTATTCTACTATATGAGAAATGCTTGTACTTTTTGTGTTTAATAATTATTTGTTTGCACGATATGACCATATAGTTTTCAGGATGTACATTGCTTTATACCTGGGAACAACTTGCCTTGGGGTCCATTGTTAGGAGCAATGGTCAGCTGTCACTCTCTCATTGTCCTGAATGGCAAACTACAAGGAGACCCACTTGACCTGAAAATGTTTGAAGGAACAGGCTGGGTAAGGAGAGTAAAATACAATTGTTACATATAATATAATGCATGGATTCTCATGTCTTGCTGAAACGATACAATGCATACAGACAGTTGATAATTAGGCTGTTAATGGATTAACTCAGTGTTTCTCAACTCCAGTCCTCATAGACCCCCAACAGGTCATGTTTTCAGGATTTCCCTCAGATGAAACAGCTGTGGTAATTACTAAGGCAGTGAAACTGATCAAATCACCTGTGCAAAATAATGGAAATCCTGAAAACATGACCTGTTGGGGGTCCATGAGGACTGGAACTGAGAAACACTGGATTAACTGAAGAACAATTTGAAGGATTTCTCTTATAAGTGACTGTTACACTACACAAAGGATTGCAAAAAATCTGGAAAACATCTATAAGTGACAGGCTGTTAGTTGTTCCCTTTTCACATGAAGAAAAGTGAAGAAGCTTTTCATTTGGTTGAACTGGGAAGGAGAGGGACTGGTCTCGAAGGAAACATTGTTTCATGAGAAGACAGGCAGTCCCCGTGGTGAGAGATCTGCCCATCATATACATAGTCATCCTAACACTCTATTTCCTTTGTAACCCAAAGGAATAATGTTTTCTGCTGACTGAATGCAGGTTGGAGAGGTATTGATAACAACTTGTATACAAATCAGAGGGTGAGCTGGGACATTTTAAAAGTATCAGAGAATATAATACACATTATTAAAGTGTATCTAAAGTAATTCTCTACTCTATGTAACATTTTAAAAAGGTTTGGTTTTAGATATAGTTTAGGTTTAACTTGTGCTGTTAAATAAAACACATTCATCTGTTTTGACCAGTAATGAGTAAAACTGTTGTTTGTTATGGTTATGCACAGATCCATATCAAACCAAGTTTATAATAATATTCTGCCAGCTTTAGAAGCAGCATAATACAGAAAAAGTTCAATACTAATGCATTGCAGCCTCAAAGACAAATATATTTCTATAGGATTCACAAGAATAGCAGATCACCTTGCAACCACTGAAAGTCAAATTGTAAGCACTCATTTATTTTTAAAAATTATGTTGACATACTGACAAGTACATACTGTTGATATTTTGCTTTATAGAAAAGTCTGATCAAATAAACTCATGAGAGAAAGCAAAGAGAAATTTTAATTGAGACCAAAGTCTCTTCCACAGGACGCAGAACATGACAATCTAACTTTCAACTTGTCTCCTGCATGAGGCCAGCACTGGGGCAAACTGAAGTTCTGAGGATCAAGAAATTAGGAAATAGTGTAGCGCAAATATAAAATCTTACTTTTATTTCACAATACAAGGAAATATTTTTACACATAAATCCTAACAAAATTAGGGGTTTTTTTAATGGTGAATAAAAACAACAACAAAAAAGAACCATTTCATAATATGGTAAAATCATATTATAATAAAAATGCCAAAAAACAGAAATCAATGAACCACATTTATATGGTACCAATGAACCAATGAACCATGTGTATATACAAATATCAATATAAAGTTTTCTCTATGCATGGTATTCTATTCACAATTATTTCATTTATTAAGCATCTATAAAAGTATTTTAAAAAAAGCAGTAGACTGCCAGCACTTGGCCAGACATACTGATAAGTTTGAAAAAAGGAAAAATACAGTGAGGAAACAACCAATCATGTGCAGGGGAATTTAAAAAATGGAACTTCTTGTATACATTCTTGGATATTTAAGGTAGACACATTCAATCCATGACAATTAATTTAATTTCCTTGCATGTCTATTGAAATCATGCCTATGGTCTCTGAAGCTTCCTGAATAAGCTGTTCACACAAAAATAAAACAAAATTAACAAAACAATTGCAAAATTAAAGATTGCAGTAGTAGAACAAGAACTTGTATAGCTAAAAGTCAGTAAACTAAAACAAAAAAAGGCTAACTAAACAGTCCAGTAGATGGTGATAGAGATCCAAGAAATATATAAATAAAACATTTGATCTCACACTATAAAACATGTAAAATCGAAAAGAATGTTATAAATGTCTCCACTCAATCAACAAGAATCTAACAAAGCTAAAGAGTGCTAACTAAAGCCTGTTAGATGGTAAGTGAAATAAAAATATATATATACACTACTGTGCAAATGTTTAGGCAAAAACTAGAAAAAAAAAGTGTTAATAGTCATATTAATAATGTTTATGTTATCAATTAATAACATTGAAAGTGCATGAACAGAAAAGAAAAATCCAAATTAAATCAATATGTGGTGTGACCACCTTTTGGCTTCAAAACAGCATCAATTCTTCTAGGTATACTTGCACACAGTTTTTTTTAAGGAACTCAGCAGGTAGGTTGTTCCAAACATCTTGGAGAACTAACCACAGATCTTCTGTGGATGTAGTCTGCCTCAGATACTTCTGTCTCTTCATGTAATCTCAGACAAACTTGATGATGTTAAGATCAGGGCTCTGTAGGGGCCAGGCCATCACTTTCAGTACTCCTTATTCTTTACACTGAATATAGTTCTTAATGACATTTGCTGCATGTTTGTTGTCATTGTCCTGCTGCATAATAAATGTGGGTCAATCAAATGGCTCCCTTGTGGTATGGCATGATGGATCTGCTTGCCTTTCTCAGCATTGCGGACACCATTGACCCTGACCAAATCTCCAACTCCATTTACAGAAATGCAGCCCCACACTTGCAAATAATCTCCACCATGCTTCACTGTTGTCTGCAGACACTCATTATTGTACCACTCTCCAGCCCTTTAGCAAAAAAACTGCCTCCTGCTACAGCCAAATATTTTGTCTTATCAGTCCAGAACACCTGCTGCCATTTTTCTGCACCCCAGTTTTAATGTTTTCATGAGTAGTTACTTTGAGTAGTTGAGTCAGCCTTGTTTCCACATTAGAGGTATGATTTCCGCCAGTTCTTGAGGATCACTGGTGAACATCTTCTGATGGCAAAAAGAAATAAGCATGATGTGTCTTTGATCTGCTGCATTGAGTTTCCTTGGTCAATCACTGCATCTATGGTCCTCAATGCTGCTCAATTTTTTTGGTTTCTTCAAAAGATCTTGAAAAGCACAGCGGGAACCCCCAGTCTGCTTTGAAATCTTTGTCTCGGAGAGAGCTTGCTTATGCAGTTACTTTGTGTCTTGTTGTTTCAGAGATCTTTTAGGCGATCTTTGAAAACCTATCTCTTCAGGGAAACCTATCCTGCCCTCAGCTAACAATGGAATCTTCTACTCTTCCAATCAGTCCATCCCCCACAGTTACTACCTTCTGTACTACTAGCCCCTCCCTCCTAGATTGTAAGCTCTGAGGAGCAGGGCCCTCCGATCCCTCTTGCATTTAACTGTACTGTTGCTGCATTGTCTCCCGTTATATTGTAAAGCGCAGAGCAAACTGTTGGCGCTATATAAATCCTGTATAATAATAATGTTGTGTGCTCAGTCTTGCCATGGTTTATGACCTGAGACATAAACAGTTGAGTTTATGACCTGAGACATGAAACTCTCTTCCACAACCTCACCTTAATAGCAGAGTTTGTCTGTTCCTCACCAAGTCTTAAACCTCCCATACAGCTGTTTCTTCAGTTAATATCTGTGTTTCAACCTACGTATGAATTTGATGATCATTAGAACCTGTGCGGTATAATTGGTTAATCATATATCTGACTCTAATCCTACAAAAGCCCGGACTTTATACAAGTGTACAAAGTGTGCAAGTGAAAGCATTGATGCTGGTTTAAAACCAGAGAACAGTCACATCAAATATTGATTTAGATGTTTTTCTGTTTTCTCACCTTGCATTTTGTAAAGTGATAAAACTAATATATGAGATAGACTCAATACATGCAAACCAAGATAGTTCAGTTTGTGATTTGACATAATTGTGATGATTATGGCTTACAGCTCATGAAAACCCCAAATCCACAATCTCAGAAAATTAGAATATTGTGAAAAAGTGCAATATTCTAGGCTCAAAGTGTCCCACTCTAATAAGCTAATTAAGCCATAACACCTGCAAAGGGTTCCTGAGCCTTTAAATGGTCTCTCAGTCTGGTTCAGTAGGAATCGCAATCATGGGAAAGGCTGCTGACCTAACAGTTGTACAGAAAACCATCATTGACACACTCCATAAGGAGGGAAAGCCTCAAAAGGTAATTGCAAAAGAAGTTGGATGTTCCCAAAGTGCTGTATCAAAGCACATTAATAGAAAGTTATGTGGAAGGGAAACGTGTGTAAGAAAAAGGTGCACAAGCAGCAGGGATGGCCACAGCCTGGAGAGGATTGTCAGGAAAAGGTCATTCAAAAGTGTTGGGGACTTTCACAAGGAGTGGACTGAGGCTGGAGTCAGTGCATCAAGAGCCACCACACACAGACGGATCCTAGACATGGGTATTCCTCTTGTCAAGCCGCTCCTGAACAACAAACAACGTCAGAAGCGTCTTACCTGGGCTAAAGAAAAACAGACCTGGTCTGTTGCTCAGTGGTCCAAAGTCCTCTTTTCTGATGAGAGCAACTTTTGCATCTCATTTGGAAACCAAGGACCCAGAGTATGGAGGAAGAATGGAGAGGCACACACTGCATTATGCTTGAAGTCCAGTGTGAAGTTTCCACAGTCTGTGTTGATTTGGGGAGCCATGTCATCTGCTGGTGTTGTTCCACTGTGCTTCATTAAGTCCAGGGTCAACGCAGCCGTCTACCAGGAGATTTTGGAGCACTTCATGCTTCGTTCCACAGACGAGCTTTATAGGTATGCTGACTTCATTTTCCAGCAGGACTTGGCACCTGCCCACACTACCAAAACCACCAAAACCTGGTTCAATGACCGTGGGATTACTGTGCTTGACTGGCCAGCAAACTCGCCTGACCTGAACCCCATAGAGAATCTATGGGGCATTGCCAAGAGAAAGATGAGAGACATGAGACCGAACAATGCAGAAGAGCTGAAGGCCGCTATTGAAGCATCCTGGTCTTCCATAACACCTCAGCAGTGCCACATTCTAATAGCTTCCATGCCTTGCCGCATTGAGGCAGTAATTGCTGCAAAAGGGGCCCAAACTAAGTACTGAGAACATATGCATGCTTATACTTTTCAGAGGTCCAATATTGTTCTATATACAATCCTTGTTGTATTGATTGCATGTAATATTCTAATTTTCTGAGATTGTGGATTTGGGGTTTTCATGAGCTGTAAGCCATAATCATCACAATTATGACAACTCACGGCTTGAACTATCTTGCTTTGCATGTAATGAGTCTATCTTATATATTAGTTTCACCTTTTAAGTTGCATTACTGAAATAAATGAACTTTTGCACGATATTCTAATTTTTCGAGTTTCACCTGTACTATCATGTCACATATGCCATTGCCACTGAATGCTGCCAAGTAAATACAGGATCACCAGAGTGTAGAGGCCTGCAGGTCCTTGACAGTCCCATTGGCTCAATCTGGTAACTAGACCCTTGCTTGGAGCAAATGTATCCAATTTTTAAGCTATGACTAGGCAAATGAGATTGCTAATATCTAATAGTATCTAAAAGTTCTGAGAACTTTTGAAGAAAAAAAAATCATACCAAAGGGGAATAATAGGGTACTATTTCAACACACATGGTGGTATTTGAGGTATTTATGCACAGAATCTAAAAGCTGTGAGAAAATAGTCTTTAATTTAGTTATCAGCAGACAGAAGGGGGTTTATTTACTAAAGCTGAAGAGTCCAAAATCAGACTCCCTTCTGCATAGAAACCAATCAGCTTCTAACCTCAGCTTGTTCAATGAAGCTTTGGCAATGAAACCTGGAAGCTGATTGGTTTCTATGCAGTCTGATTTTGCACTCTCCAGCTTTAGTAAATAAATCCCAAGGAGTCAACCCTGACCTATGTCCCTTCAGGTAAATAGTGAGGTTGCAAGTTCGTACATGGTAATGAAAAAGAAAAAAATATTTTTGTACTCAGTTTCTACCTGTATACCTAGGTACATATCCAATCAGTGATGTCCCTAGGCAGGTGCGGGGGTTGACACCTATCGCACTGGGTGACACCAGACCCGCTTCACGAAAAGGTACGTTTTAATGCTAGCCGACGATCCTCGCAGGATGGATCGGATCTGTGGATTGAGCATAATGTATCGGAGTCCGATCCATTATGCTCCCCAATCCGCAGACCCGATCCTTCTTGTGGGGATCATTGGCTTGCTTTAAAACTTACCTTTTTGTGCAGCTTGTGGAGAGATCAGTTAACCCCGTATAGGTTGCAAGCTGACAATCCCCGCAGCATGGATCGGATCTGCGGATTGGGGAGCATAATGGATCGGACTCCGATCCATTATGCTCAATCCACAGATCTGATCCATCCAGAGGGGATCGTCGGCTTGCAACCTATACGGGGTGACACCAACCCTAGGGACGCCCCTGTATCCGATCCAATGTGATGGCTGTAGCAAGCGGACAACTATAATAAAAGCTGGGTTTAGACTCCACCTCATTATGAAATATGAAACCTTCAAACAAAGAATACTATAAACATTTATATCAACACTCCACCAGGCCACTGTATAATACAATACTTTATTTATTCCAAACCATTAAAATGAAACCCAATACAAAAGACAATTAAAATCATCTTATAGGTGCCCCCTCTCTCATATTCACTCCCATACATAATTAACTTATAAAATACCAATATATGTTAAAGTCTGTACATCTATGGAGATCCCAAATGACTGTAAATAAATCAATCAAGTACAGAGCATGTAATCAATGGCCAAAGTAGTCTCAGGGCAAAAAGTGGTGGCTCAATAATCCTTTAAAGTATACTTTAAAGTCCAGCCACACTCAAGTTCCAGGATAGTAATTTATTTATTAGATTTGTATGATGGATGCTAAAAGGTTCCCAGTGAAAGCTCCAGTCCTGTACTGGTGGTGCCCTTACTGTGGATAATGGGCACTAAGGTCCAGAGGAGGGTACAGCACAAATAAATTACAGAAAACTTAACTATAGGGATCAACCCCCTAGGTATGTAAACACATGGTAGAGTAATTGCTGTAACACCTCCCTTGTATACCAGCGGATGTCAATAGAAGAAGTTTGGAACAAATGTATGGAGGAAGCCATCCAAGATCACTAGAGGTACAAGCCACCTGATAAATGCCCACATATGCATCATGCACAGAATATACTTATCAGCCCTGGCATGAGTATCTCCTGGGAGAGGCTGGGCATATGATGGGGGTATCGCCTCACCGGTTTTGCTGGGGTAGACTGGCTGTGTCAGAATCAGCCCATTGCCAAGCATGTGTGTTTAATTATTTTAAAATGGTACGCAACGTCATGACATCATGTGCACGATGCTGGCATTGGCCTCAGCACAATTTTGAAAAAAGGTTTTAGCCATGAGAGATGTAAAATGTTTTACACAAAGCCTTATTATTTCCCCAAAAATAGCCAGGATTGTACTGGCAATGTGAGAAAGTATATCAGTGCACTCAACCACAAATAAATAAAAGGTATATAAAATGAACACACGTGGCATGAGTATGTGACTGACCCATAAAACAACATCATATATGTAATATTTTGAAAACCTCCTATATGGGATTCTAAATTTAAAAAAATAAATAAACCAAATGGTCTGGTGGTGATATGGGAACATCACACAAAAAAACCCTCAAAAAATACTAAAATTACTTACAGTTGCAAAATAGACAAAGCAATCCCAAATACACCTGTCCCCTTGTGATGTCTATGGCAAGCCTAACCAACTATAATGTGGGTTAGGCAATGCATCCATATGAGCATATTTGTAGTCAAGACCAGATTGCTATCACTTCAGGTATGCAGATTTATTCCCTGCAAATAACCCTAAGATATCCACTTTTTTCTCAGTTCATTTATCAGTTTTACTGGTGCTGGGCAAGAACAACCTGACAATGACAGAGATTTACTAAAATTGGTGCACCCAGAAGCTGGTGCAGCTGTGCATGGTAGCCAATCAGTTTCTAACTTCTGCTTGTTCAATGAAGTTTTAACAATAAACCCTGGAAGCTGATTGGTTTCTATGCAAAGCTGCACAGGATTTTGCACCATGCAATTTTAGCAAATAACCCCCAATGTGTAAACAAGTGTAGCCCTCTTTTTGTTGGGGGGATTACGAGAAATGGCCCACAGCAAGCATGATATTGCGCTAAACCTGTAGTCAAATAAGAGAACCAGAAGCTTTGCTAAATGAAGATGTAAGAATAAATATAAATATACAGTATGTGCATGATAACATTTCTTTTTTGTTTGCTTACAGTATTTGCAGGACAGTAATGCTGAAACAAGTGAGGGGGAGGAATCAACTCAATGTACCATTATTAAACCAGGACCAGAAGCTGAAGAGGTACATCATTTAAACACTTGCCTACCAAG
Organism: Staurois parvus; assembly: GCF_062004578.1. Taxonomy (NCBI): domain Eukaryota; kingdom Metazoa; phylum Chordata; class Amphibia; order Anura; family Ranidae; genus Staurois; species Staurois parvus. Next base: position 1,393,939 of record NW_028318546.1, read on the forward strand.
GCAATTTTAGAACATTTTTTACATTCATATTAAAATCTAGAAAATGACTTAGAACATCCAAACATTATATTTTTTCGGAAAGCAGAGGCTCTAGAGAATAAAATGATGGATGTTGCAATTTTTTGTCACACAATATTTGCACAGCTTTTTATCAAACACACATTTTCAGGAAAAATACCATGTAATAAACATTAGTGTTTACAAATACAATATAAAAGCCACTTTTTTGGTAAAGGATAAAATGTGATGTTGTGGAGTATAAGTAGATACCACACATGTCAATATTTAAAATTGCACACACCTGTTAAATGATGAAAAACTCCAATAGGCAATGCTTTAAAAGCATTTACAGATTATCTGTTTAGAAGTAAATGTAAGCTATGTTACTAGAATTATTGTGCTCATTCTGACTTTCGCATGTGTGCATTTGTATTTGCATGCAAGCATGGGGGTACTAGGTTGTTTTTAATTATTTTATTACTTTTATTTAAATTTATTAACACTTTTTTTTCATTTACCTTCATTACTATCACAAGGAATGTACAAGTCCTTTGTGATAGCTTTCAGCAGTGACAGGTACTCTTTATTGAGACATTAGGGACTTATTATGTCCCCCCCTTCCCTTCAAAGTATCTGATCAAACACAGATCTGTTTAATCAGATGTTACCCTGCTTGTAGCAACCAGGTAACGACAGAACTGGAACTGGAAGTGATGAAATCCTTTCGGTTTCTGGCTTTATTCGTCACATAAAAAAACAGGGAACAGGTGATTCTCTATTACCACTGTGCACAGCCAACCCAACCACTTACAGCAGTCCCTAGCTGTCTGGTGGAACAGGAGAGCTCAGGAAGCACAATGAAAGTGATCTGATGGCAGTAAAGCCATTTGTGTCACTTTTACTGGAAAGCTGATTGCCAGCTGAAAAAAACTGATGTAGCCATGACCCTGGTACAGCCATGTTCTTGGTTTAACTGCTTGCTGCCCAGTCCATATATACACAGCTTTTGAGCAACAACGGTTAAAGAACAGAGATGTTTATTTGCTAGTAAAGCCTAACTCCACATATAATTTCCCTTAAACAGTTTGGACCAAGCTGGCCCAAACAATAACTATACTGCAATAACAGGTGCACTTTCTGGGCCTCAGCTACATACACTGTACATCACTATGTTCTGGCAGTGGGATGGGAACGTCTTTGCCCACTCCTGGAACAAAATAAAGATGGGCTGAGAGCTGCTCAGCCATCCATGGGAAGCTTTGTATTTTATATGATTACAAAGCTTTCTGTTATTGGCTGAGGCAAAAAGGCTGCTGGATGACATCATAGTTACATAATTACAAAGTTAGTCTGGCTAGAAAAAGACAAAAGTCCATCCAGTTCAATAAGAAAAAAAAAGTTATAATCCTATATACACAATTGATCCAGAGGAAAGCAAAAAAAACCCAGCAAAGCATTATCCAATTTGCTCCTGCAGGGGAAAAAAACTCCTTCCCTATTCCCCGAGAGGCAATCGGATCAACTTTACCTATAAGTCTTAGTATCCAGCTGTATTATGTGTATCTAGGAAAGAATCCAGGCCTTTTGTAAAGCAATCCACTGAGCTGGCCAGAACCAACTCTTGAGGGAGTCTATTCCACATTTTCACAGCTCTTACTGTGAAGAAACCTTTCAGTTTTTGGAGATTCTATTTGTTTTTCCTTCAGATGTAAAGAGTGCCCCCTGCAGCTTCACCCCTATGAGTACGAGCTTTTGCTCAAAACGCGTCAGTGAAAGCTACAGTAGGTCGGACGCTACGCCGCCAGCACCACAAGGGGCCCCGGCGGCCATCTTTGTTTGCATCTGGGTCAGTACAATTTTTGTTTCATTGGATTTTTTCTGCTATCCTGTGCCTGTATATAATAAAGATACTTTAAGGATATCACACTATGTGGCCCTCTCTGTTTATTTGAGTCCTGGTGAGAACCAGCCAGATCTACAGAACGGCCGCATCTATCCGAGTACCAGGCAGTGAAAGACATGCTGACCAGATCTGACCAGACCAGGTTGATGACACCGGAGGTCCAGTGATATTATATAAAAATGCGCATAAAGATTGCGTATCTGGTGAGTGCGCAATCTTTACATTTCTTATCACCTGGCGGTTCCTAATATTGGACGTCTGAGGATCATCTTGGATCTTAAGAGCACCCCTCCATTGGACTCTTTTATTTATTTTGCACTTCCTTCACTTCATAGCCACCATCCAGTGGCTTTATTTTTTTAGCACACAGTCACTGTTTATTATGTGTGTTTGATTTTGAATTTTATTATTGTCTGCTAGGTTACATAGCGCTGCACCTCCCCCTCTTTTTATACATTTACGTCTCTGGAGGTTGGATACGGTGCCTTTTTTGGTGTACAGCTGCTGTTTATTTGTATATTCATTCAAGCGCTCACTTACTCTGTTTTTCTTGATATAATCATCTTTCATCTTATAGGGAACCCGTTTTTCACGTACTTTGTTTATTTCTGTATCTAAATGGATGAGCTTTTTCTTTTTTCTTAAAATAAGGAATTTAAGCAGATCTAAACCGGCGGTATTTAAAAAACTGGTACCACTCAACTTCACTGTTGACGTCATCTGTTTCAGGGGAGGATATCCCAGCGTAAGGACCTAGGGACCATTTGCTCCTTAACATACTTCTCTAAAAAGGAGATGTCCCAGAGTGTCCTTTTTTCAGACATCGTCAAATTTTGAAGATGTAAAAATAGACCATGAAGGTCATCCGCATCATTATTGAGGGTAAACACATCATCTGAGATTGTAGATCTCACTGATCTCATTTCAAAAATGTCCATTCTGAAAAATTGTGAAAAACTCCCTGTATCTCAAATGAAATGCCATGGGCTAGTATACAAATATAAATAAGAATAGATTAAAAAATACCTATTTAGAAAAATATTATAATGATAAAAATAATATTAATGTCAGGGGTAATTACCCCCAAAAATGGATATATAAGTGATCTCAAAACCAATAAATCAGAATCATAATACTAAGTGAAACAAAGGTCTGGCGGCCATCTTAGTAAGTGCTGTTCAGCCACATTGTTTTTATGATTGATTTTATGCTGGAATTTTTGCTGTATTCCATGTGGAAGATCTGTACAACATTTTTTTACCTAATAAATTGGAAACATTACTTTGTTATGTCATCCAAAAGTGTTTTAGATAACATGAGGAAGGTTTAAACCCCTCTCAGTTTTTTTTTTTTTTTGCTAATTGACAACAATTTTTCCATCGCTTACTGCCCTGGAGACATAACAGGAAGCAAGAGATCTCACCAAAGTGAAGGAATCACTCCTCTCATAGGCAGTGGTCACCACAGCAAGTATTACCGCTGAGAGATTCCTCCTCTATTCCTGTTCTTGTGAAGGTTCAAAACATTAGCTTTCCCATACCTTTCTTTAGATGCACTTTAATGTTTTTGTGTATGCACATATTTGAAGAGATAAAAAGGCATGTAATAACAGGATTTGCACACATCCTTATTTTGAATATAGATACCAGCGGAAGCCATGATCATTCTACACCAGTTTCCTTTCTCATCTAGTCTACAGCGCATGTCCGTCATTGCTAAGGTCATAGGAAATGATGAACACTTGGTATTTATGAAGGGAGCTCCAGAAATGGTAGTTCAGTTCTGCAAATCTGAAACAGGTATGATTACCTGCAGCATAAACTTAATAACACAAAAGGTGATAATACTATTATGTCTCTTCAAACTCTTGATTTAGAAACAAATTAGCCAAAAAGCTACCTAAATCACAAGCTCTCTTGGTTTTTTTCTTAAAGTGTTACTAAACTCACAGCAGTAAAATCCACCTGTATATGCAGTAAAGCTTGCTTGGTATACTCATTGTGGAACTTAAGGGGTTAATCCTCTGCATTGTGTAAAAATGATGCTTGATCCTGATCCTCCCCTTCTTCCATGTTTCCCATTTCATCTCCTGATGGAACACGGGGACACTCTGTACATGCTCAGGTTGGTGTGTACTGCTAGAGAGTTGTTTTCTTTTTCTTGGGAGGGTGCATGTGATCAGCACAGGACAATCAGCACTGCCCAGACAGAGGGTCAAGGGTTATGCAATCTCATAGGGCAGTGAGAGGAGACTGAAAACTCATCCTACAAGCTTTAAACAGTGCTCAGCTGGACACTGATAGAAGTCACAAGACTGCTATATACTGTTGATGAGAAACAGTAATTAGCAATTTATATTTACTAAAATAATTGCATTTCCATGTTGTGTGTACTGTGGGAGACCAGATATAGTGAATGCAGGGTCCTGGGTTTAGGAACACTTTAATTTGATTGAGATTTACTTGCCATTATTGAATGTTGTAGTTATATTTGTCATAGGAAATTAACTTCTAAAATGGCAAAACTGCTGTGACATAGAAATGCTAGTGTCAAAGGTCCTATGCTTTGGAGAAAATGAAGAGTTATTGGGAGTCATTTACTAAAGAAATATGTTTTTATTGACTGGAGTACACGTTGAGTGCTCTGCCCAGGTGTGGAGGAATGTCATAAAATTGGAATTTCCTTTACATTTGATTGGGTGATTACACACCATTGTTTAAGGTAATATACCCTGCATTACACCATTTTTATCGGACCATGCTGTGAAAGTAGTTTTTATGATGTTGAAACCTATACAATAATTAGAATTTAATTAGTCACCCTTTAGGACACCCTTTTAGGATTGTCAAACAAATCAAAACGGGAGGCAATGTGGACTAACCTGCAGCCAGATAATTAAACAATTGATTTAGAGAGGTTAAGTAAGAAGTTAAGAAAAATTTCCATATAATTGATACAAGATCAGATAATATTGCTGCAATTAAGCCAGCAACCCATTAGCTTCTGGTGTATTAACCTTCGAAGAATTGATGTTACCAGTTAAACCTTGTGATATGTAAGATAAAACTTGGCTTCCCATTATAGAGTGTGTACAGGGAAAGACACATGACACATTTGGAATGATCATTATGTTATGAAGTTATAACATATTGGTTAAAAGTAAAATGGATAGGCTTAAGGTTATTTTTTTTTTTGGGGGGGGATAACAAACATGCTATACTTACCTACTGTGTGCAGTGGTTTTGCACAGAGCAGCCTGGACTCTCCTCTTCTCTGGTCCCCCGCAGGCTCTCCTGGCCCCTCCCTCCTATCGGGTGCCCCCACAGCAAGCAGCTTGTATGGGGACACCCTCTGTGCAGAGTCCATTAACACATGGAGCTGTGGCTTGCCCTGCCCCCTCTTTCTCCTCATTGGCTGACTGGCTGTGATTGACAGCAGCAGAAGCCAATGGCTCCCACTTACTGTCTTAGCCAATGAGGAGACAGAGACCCAGGACAGCCAAGGCTGTTCTGCACATCCATGGATCATGATGGGGTTCAGGCAAGTATTGAGGGGGCTGGGGGCACTGTTGCACACAGAAGGTTTTTTACCTTCTTGAATAGAATGCATTAAGGTAATAAACCTTCAGTCTTTACAATCACTTTAAATGAAAGCTTTACATCTAACATGTTCAATTCTAAGTGCCTGCATTCATTGATTTGCAAGACTAATATGTACTTATTGTATATATAAAGCATGTTTTTAAATGGAAGAATACAAATCTTTAAATCCTTTTGAATTCACCAAAACAGTTATCCTTCCTCAGAATAGAAGTAATCATGAAACTTTTTTTTCCTCAAATACAGTTCCTCTTTGTTTCCCAAATGAACTTCAACATTATACTTTGCAAGGATTTCGAGTAATTGCATTGGCATATAAAACTGTCGAAGTAAATGGCCAAGATATTCTTCAGAGACTTGACAGGTAATAATATTGCAATATTAGACTGGAACCTGGCATGCCAACTGACTATTGGTTAGCGTTTGCAGGTCTCAGCATGTATATTGACTGCTGCAATTTGTAACCTATCACCTTAAAATAACACATAGATACACGCCTCCAACAGCTCCCTTAATCTATACCACTGGTTTGCATTTGATCCTCCACTATTGTTTTTTGTCTATGTTGTTTTTCTAACTGTAGAAAGAACTAAAGACTTTAGAAATCCATTCGCTTGTAGGACATACTTGTTAGAAATAATACCTCCTGCTAAAATAGTAAAGATGCATGCCTTCTTAAATGATCCTGCCCTGATATGTTAGTACCTTGCAGCTTTGATGCAGATTTTAGAAACACTGCTGATAAAATCTTCTATTTTGCCTATATAACCTTGTTATGGTGAAGCTAAACTGTGGAAGCTGTGCCCAAAGAAAAGCACGCACAGTGCAAAAGAATAGTTACAAGTATTGCCTGTAGAATCCCTGCAGCGGATCATTTCTCTGTATTTACGTACCATAAAGAGTTCCATGTTTTATCCATGTGTGGAGGTAGTCATCTTGGTAGAGTAGCAGAGCCTTGTTTTATCATTTTATTGGTGCCCTCACTAGAAATATCATGACTAGTAAGGTAAGATTAAATTTAGAAGCAGGAGAAGGGCAAAAAACAGATCTACAGAATAAATGAAGCAGAAGCCAAGAGATCTGTGCATTGCAGGTCCTCATGTACAGGTTCCTCTTCAGCAAGGAGAACAGTAAGCAGCAAAGTAGTGGAATCACAAGATCTCACACAGAGTATTGTGAGAGAAGCTGTCAGAGGCAGTTTATTCCTTAGCTGACCTCACACTACAGATATAGAATTATGATGCTTGAGAATGCCTAGGCACTGGAAGTACACTGCTATTTATCAGAAGGAATTCAAAACAAAAGGTAGATATTTCAGGGCACTGTCTAGGAAACATTTCTAGATGTTTTCTCTTAAATAGCAAATCTTAACATTTTGAGTTCAGGTCAACTTTATGACTTTAGATTAATAATTTATCTGTGAGTAATAACCAATGTCTGTAAACTGGTGTTTTATGTGTTTTCAGCAATCATCAATTAATCAGCAAAAACTATCAACCAATCTTAAACAATAAGCAAAAGTTCATGTAATCATGAACACCAGATGGACTCCTCTACTTCTTAATCAGTACAGACTTTGACTTTTGGAGAACCTCAGCAGCTCTGGAGGGTGGATGGATCATTCAGTGTGCATTTACATGTTAAAAGACAATGAGAATCTATATAGTGCTCACTGGTATTTTATTTTAAAAAAAGCATAAAAATAGAAAGCCACTCACGTGTAATAAGATCAAACATGAGCATATATAACTAAAAAGTTCCCATATTCAACTGTCACCTGGGAGTGAGATACTGTATATCACAAGTTGTATGGGAATACTACATTCACAATATATAGACTTTTGCTGTTTTATTGTTTATGATTGGTTGATAGCAGGGGCGGACTGACCATTTGGAAACTCGGGCACTGCCCGAGGGCCCGGGGTCAGTAGGGGGCCCCATGAGATGCCCCTGGTACCTTTTTCATAGACTTTTTTGAGTTTGGGCAAGGACACAGGGGCCCCATGATCCCCTATTGCCCGGGGGCCCCATGAGTTGTCAGTCCGCCCCTGGTTGATAGCTTTTTCCATTTAAATGATGATTGTTGAAAACACATAGAACACCAAATTACAGACATTGGTTATTACTCACAGAGGAATTATTGGAGATGGTTCAACATTTAATTGTTTATAAAGTATATTTTATTTTAAAACACTGAATTACACTGTCACTATTGTTTTGTATCAGGGAGGATATAGAATCTAACCTTGTTTTTCTCGGATTGCTAATAATGGAAAATAAACTTAAACCTGAAACAAAGCCTGTTTTGCAAGAGCTTATGGCAGCCAGAATAAGGACAGTTATGATAACAGGTATGTTTTTTAAATACAGATTTACAGTTAAAGCACAACTAAAGGCAAAGAGTTAAATACACAGTTAAAATACTTATATGTTTATAATTTTACCTGACATAAAAAAGATTCCATGCACCCTATCTTGCTTTTTACACACTGCTGCACAAGCGCTGCACAATTTATATTCTTGGTAACACAGCCAGGCAGATTATACACAGGTTATTGGTTAAAAATCCCCTTTCAAACAGGTGTTCCATATGTCCGCTTTTCATCTGTCCGTTTACTGATGAAAAACGGACACCCATGTATTTCTATGGACTAGCGAATGTAAATGGATGATCCTCTGTTTACGTCCGTTAACCACTTGCCCTCTTGAGGATTTACCCCACTTCCTGACCAGGCCATTTTTTGCATTAAGGCACTGCTTTAACTTAATTGACAATTGCACGGTCATGCAACTCTGCACCCAAATGAAATTTACACCCTTTTTTTCTCACAAATTGAACTTTCTTTAGGTGGTACAGTATTTGATTGCCTGTGCATTTTTTTTATTTTTTGCGCTATAAAAACAAAAAGCTTGACAATTTTGAGACAGTTTTGAGTCAAAATATTTTTGACTTTTTGCTATTAAACATGTCCAGTAAAAAATTTTTAAAAATCTAATATCGTCATAAATTTAGGCCAAAATGTATTCTGCTACATGTCTTTGCTGAAAAAAATATGTGTCAATTAACTGGTTTACGTGAAAGTTATAGCGTTTACAAATGGAGGTATAGATACTGGAATTTTGTTTTCTACTAGTAATGGCGGCGATCAGCAACTTATAGCAGGACTGCAGTGGACATTCTGACACTGGGGGGAATTGACTTGGTGTCACTGACATCCCAAGTGACACCAATACAGTGATCAGTGCTAAAAAAAAGTAGACACTGTACTAATGGCACTAGGCAGGAAGAGGTTAACATGAGGGGTGATCAAAGGGTTAACTGTGTTCAGAGAGTGTTTTACTAGGGGGCGGTGTGTTTGTGCTTTACTGTGCACAGCCATCCAGAGCAATGTGCCTGAGCTGACAGGGAGGAGAACTGTTTGTAAACAAAACAGTCCTATTCCCCATTGGAGATGCTCACCGGGCGTCGATGGGTAATCACCGGCTGGGACTCAGTGATTGACAGCCATGCCCATGAATTTCTCCTACCCGGAAATGCAAAATCACGTATGTAAACGTGATTTTGCGCACCCCTGCCACCCTGTAACAGTATAACTGCTATAGGGCGGTCAGAGAGCGGTTAATGTCCACATCCATCAACATCTGTTTTTTGAACGGAGGAAAACTATTTTTCTTCTGTAAAAAAACCCAAAACAAAAGACAGAAAAACAAAAGTAAATGGATGTAAATGGACATACAGTCCATTTTTGCATTGGAAAAGGATGTAAAAAATGGATGTAAACTGATGAAAAAGGGATGTAAATTGATGTAAACTGATGTGAACTGATCCATTTTTTCTTTAAAAAAAGTGACTGAACTGATGAAAAGAACAGAATGCCCATGTGAAAGGACCCTTAGACTGGTTAGCAATCACCTCCATGTCCTAGCCTTTTTGTTGAACAATGGATTATCATGATCACATCTTTTCAATCAGCACAGATTTTACTCAGGAAACAGTAGAGCTGATGCAACAACTAGTAAAAAGAGACCTGCAACTGAATTTCCTGGTTGTGTGAAAATACCTATGTGCAGAGTAGCAGAGCTATGTAAATCAACAGGCTGTCAGTATAGAATTACAAATTTTGAAGCAGTTAAAATAGTATGCATATACATGTTTTGCCTGTGTATTAGCTGTTGGGCTGAATTTTCACTTTTAAAGTTTTTTTTGTGGTGCCCAAAACACATTGATTTACATCCAAGGACCCTGTTGGCATAAAACAAATATCTCTTTGAAGAGGAACGTTTGAAATCACATAATCTTGGGTCTGCTGATTTTTTTTTTTGTTGTTGCTTCTCTGTTCTGTTTAAATCAGAAGAGATACAGTATAGTCTATAACTATATTCCCTTCACACACATTCCTTGAAGTATGGATCATCAATGGAGGGTGATGTAGCAACTACCAGCTGGGATTGGAAACATCATAGGTAAACGTACATATTCACCAGCACACCGCGGATCTCAATATGGTCCAAAAAAGGTTTTTATTCAAAAAAGATCACATCACAAAGGAAGTGCAATGTTTCTGAGCTGCGCAGGACCCCTTCGTCAGGCATGTGATGACGAAGGGGTCCTGAGCAGCTCCGAAATGTTGCATTTTCCTTTGTGATATGATCTATTTGAGATACAATATAGGACTGGTAATTGATAAGGAAAAAAGTTAGACATAGCCCTTGTATAGGGAACCATTCTGAGGAGCAAAGGTAATTTTTCAACATTTATTAAACAGAGCCAAAGAACATAATGGTTCTCGTAGCTGACCACCTGCTTTTCTGTCTATAGCTTCATTACTTTCCAGGTCACTGCCACAGAACAAGTATGCTGCCACCGAGGTTAGAGTAAAAATAAAGACCTAATTTACTTTTCTGGCGGGTAACTCATTATTATTATTATACAGTATTTATAAAGCGCCAATAGTTCACTCAGCGCTGTACATTACAAAGGGGGACAGAACATGTGACAGAACAATACCAATACAATGCAAAACATGAGGGGATCGAGGGCCCTGCTCTTTCGAGCTTACAATCTAGAAGGGATGGGGCAGTGGTACAGGAGGAGATAGCTGTGGGGGACGGAGTGGTAGGAAGAGTGAAGGAGGTCAGCAAGTTAGCAGGGGGTGAGGTAGGCTTCCCTGAAGAGATGGGTTTTCAGGGTGCGCCTAAAGGAGAGGAGAGTAGGTGATAATCTGATGGGTTGGGGCAGGGAGTTCCAGAGGATGGGTGACACCCTGGAGAAGTCCTGGAGGCGGGCATGGGAGGAGGAGACCAGGGAACTAGAGAGAAGGAGGTCTTGTGAGGAGCGGAGTGTGCGTGCTGGGCGGTACTTGGATATTAGGTCAGTGATGTAGTTCGGGGCAGTATGGTGGACAGCTTTGTACGTCAGTGTTAGGATTTTAAATTTGATCCGTTGCGCAATCGGAAGCCAGTGGAGGGATTGGCAGAGGGGGGTGGCGGAAATGGAGCGGTTGGAAAGGTGAATGAGTCTGGCAGCCATATTCAGGATCGACTGAAGCGGGGATAGCCAGCGGCAAGGCAGGCCAGTGAGGAGGGAGTTGCAGTAGTCGAGTCGTGATATGATGAGGGAGTGGATGAGCTGTTTAGTGGTTTCTGGGGTTAGGAACGTGCGGATTTTGGCGATGTTGCGGAGGTGGAGTCTGCACGAGTTTGTTAAAGATTGGACTTGGGGCTGGAAGGATAGGTTGGAGTCCAGAATGACACCAAGTACTCTGGCCTGCAGAGCGGGTTTGATATTGGCGTTGTTGGATGTGATGTAGAAGTCAATGGGGGGTGGGGTTCGGGCTGGGGGGAAGACAAGGAGCTCGGTTTTGGAGAGATTCAGTGTAAGGAAGTGGAGCGACATCCAATCTGATATGTCGCTCAGTAGGTGTGTGATTTGGGCAGAGACCGAGGGGGTGAGGTGGGGGGTTGAGAGATAGATTTGTGTGTCGTCGGCATAGAGGTGGTAGTTGAAGCCGTGAGAGTGTATGAGTTGGCCAAGGGAGGAGGTGTAGATGGAGAAGAGAAGGGGCCCAAGGACAGAGCCTTGAGGGACCCCAACAGAGAGGGGGAGTGAGGGGGAGGTGGTAGCATTATAGGTAACGCTGAAAGAGCGTTGTGACAGGTAGGATGAGAGCCAGGAGAGAGCAGAATCTCTGAGGCCGAGGGAGTGTAGTATTTTGAGGAGGAGGGGGTGGTCAACTGTGTCGAAGGCCGCAGAGAGGTCAAGGAGTAGGAGCACTGAATAGTGGCCATTAGCTATGGCGGTTAGAAGGTCGTTGGAGAGTTTGAGTAAGACGGTTTCGGTGGAGTGTAGGGGGCGGAAGCCAGACTGTAGGGGATCGAGGAGTTTGTTGTCGTTGAGGTGAGAGCATAGGCGGGTGTAGACGAGACGCTCGAGGAGTTTAGATGTAAGTGGGAGCAGGGAGATGGGTCTGAGGTTGTTCGGGTCATTGGGGTCCAGGGAGGGCTTTTTAAGTATGGGGGTGATGTGTGCATGCTTCAGTGGGGAGGGGAAAGTGCCGGAGGAGAGGGAGAGATTAAAGATATGGGTGAGGGAGCGTAGGATGGAGGGGGAGGGAGGTCGTAGGAATTGTGAGGGGATAGGGTCGAGGGGGCAGGTGGTGAGGCGGGCATCAGAGAGGATCTTGGAGACTTCCTCGATGGTAGTAAGGTCAAAGGTGTGGAGTGTTGGGGGAGCTTCAGTATGAGGAATGTAGGGTGGGGTGGGAGTGGAGGTCAGAGCAGTGGTGGGGCCGTGGGAGAGGGGTGATGAGGGGGTAGCTGAGTGAGGGGGAACGGGGTTGGAGGGAGTTTGAGCAGTGACGAAATCCCTGCGGGTAATGTCGAGGGGGAGGGGGGATGAGGGGGTAGCTGTGTGAGAGGGGACGGGTTGAGAGGGCGTGTGAGTTGCGGCAATGTCCTTGCGAATTGTGTCAATCTTGTTTTTGAAGTGATTGGCAATCTCAAGGGCGGTGAGTGAGGTGCTGGGTGGAGGTGGGGGTGGAGAGAGTAGAGAGTTGAAGGTGGAGAAGAGTCGGCGAGGATTGGAGGAGAGGGCCTTGATGAGGGTCAGGAAGTAGGCTTGTTTGGCTGCGTGGAGGGAGGAGGTGTAGGTGCGGAAGGCAGATTTGTAGCAGGTGAAAGCTCGTTGGGATTTTGTTTTGCGCCATAGTCGCTCCAGGGCACGACTGCGTCGTTTGAGGGTTTTGGTGTGATCAGTCTGCCAGGGCTGGAGCGGTCGGAGTCTGATGTTGCGTGTGGTTAAAGGCGCTAGTGAGTCAAGGGCTGCTGTCAGCACGTTGTTGTAGGCAGTCATAGCCAAGTCGGGGCAGGACAGGGGGAGGATGCGGTCGTGGAGTTGATCAGCTGCAGAGTGGAGGGGGGCAGGGTTAAGGTTGCGGAGGTTACGGCTGGTAGTAGTGTGGCATTTGGAGGGGTAGGCGTTGGAGGACGAGGAGATAGAGAAGGTGATCAGGTTGTGGTCAGAGAGAGGGAAGGGGGTGTTAGTGAGGTTGTGGGGAGCGCAGCGGTTGGAGAAGACAAGATCAAGGATATTCCCGTCGGAGTGGGTGGTGGATTGTATGCACTGTGCAAGTGCAAAGGAGGAGGTTAAGTGGAGGAGACGGGCTGTGTCTGGGTTTTCACGGTTGACAGGGATGTTGAAATCCCCAAGAATGATGGTGGGTAGCTCAGAGGAGAGGAAGAAGGGTAGCCAGGAGGAGAAGTCTTCCAGGAAGCGGGGTATGGATCCAGGAGGCCGGTATATCACAGCAATCTTCAGGGGGGTTGGGAAGAATAGTCGGACACAGTGGGCCTCGAAGGAGGAGAAGGATAGGGAGGGGGGGTTTGGGAGGACTCGGAAGGTGCTCTGCGGTGACAGGAGCAGACCAACCCCACCACCTTTACGACCGTTAGGTCTGGGTGAGTGGGTCCAGGTGAGACCTCCATAGGAGAGTGCAGCAGGGGAGGTAGAGTCAGTGGGCTGGATCCAGGTTTCCGTGATCGCCAGGAGGTTGAGGGAGCGGGAAACAAAGAGGTCGTGGATGGCGGTAAGCTTGTTACACACCAATCGGGCGTTCAGGAGTGCACATGAAAACGGGGGGGAGATTTTAGGGAGCAGGGGGACAGATACTAGGTTGCGGTAGGACATGGAGGCGGGAGGGTGTTGTGCGGGTGAGGGAGGTGGTGGAGGGCCAGGATTCGGGGAGATGTCTCCCGCGGCTAGGAGGAGGAGAAGGGTGAGAAAGGTGGCATGGGAGACTCATATTGTATTGATGTCCTTAAATAGCAATGTTTCCCAGGACACCAGCATTTTCGAAAAGAAAGTACAGTGGTGATATCTTACATTTCTTTTTCAGTATGGGTTTCCTTGCATAGTCATATTCACAATACCAAACCTCTCCAGTTTATGTTGGGGTACCTACCCCTACAACCCCTCTCCTTATTCTGTTTCCTTTATAGAAACCCCCTTGATATCCTGTGAATGTAAAAAGTCAGTGAAGTGAGTATCACATTTCCTCCCCTCATGCAGAGTGATACATGAAAAGTTTTAATGTGTACTGCACTCTGTTAGCTTCTTTATGGTAGACCCCAATGGCAATTTAGAAGTTAATGGCAATGCAGTGCACATTACACCTTCCTGCTCAATAGGCAGAACTACTGTACACTGCAGGAATGGAACAATTTTAAAGGACTGCCACTAAGCATTCCCAATGCTTACCAATTTCCAAGGACTTTGAAATGGCTTTGTAAAATGAAAAAGTTGACATAAGTTTAAAGAGAGTAGAAGGGGCAGGAAGCAGATGCCTTTTGGACATTGGCACTCCAGTTTTTCGATTTTGAATCAAGGCAGCTATTTGGTAACATGAATTTACTGACAAAGGTACTGTAACGGATCCCAGACACCCATGACTGGGTATCTCTGTCAAGAACTGGCTATTGCTACCCCAAGATCCAGACAACACCAGATTTAAGTGGACAGGTAGACTAGTTTATTTGAACACAGATACAAGATATATACACTCAGGAGACAATCCCCCCTCCCTGCATAATGACACAGGGAGGGGCAATCTACATTTAGTAACAGGAGACACACAGGTATTCAAACTTTACACCAGCAGACAGTCCCATCAGGAGTGAGGGCTGCTGGAGACCCCCCCCCCCCACTAAGCTAATACACATAAACACATACATCCCATAATAGTTTGCTCCCGAGCCAGACAAACAATATAACAACGTGATGCAGCCACATAACATTAAACAATCAACAACCCTCACCCCACCTATCTCCTAAACATGTCTACACAGTCTGAGGCAAAGCCTACACAATATTAGGACATAGGTTATACCCCTAACAGGCACAGGACGATTTACACATAAGAGGGATATGTTGAGCTGAGACAGGGGTCTCCCCACCTCTCCAAAGTGAGATGGGTTCCATGGGCCCCCACCCAAAGTGACTCCGTAACAGGTAGAACTATGTCATTACAGTTACACTGCATAATGCAATGATTCAGTTTCACATTTCAAGCCATCTAAACATGGAGAGATCACTGGGATGTTCTTGTAACATTTAATTACAGAGTTTTTAATTACTCATTAGAGAAGTATTTTGCATTTTAACTGATTAATGTTATGTGGGTATTCATAGGCAAGTAGTATATGTTGACTTAATACAGGATACTTGTGACAATTGACTTGTGTATTTATATATTTCCAATGGTATTGTGAAATTGTAATTCTTCTACCATAACACTTTCATTTTTACTGCCCATTTATTTTTGATATTCAGGAGATAACCTTCAGACTGCCTGCACTGTTGGCAAATCTTCAGGGATGATTCCCAGTGGCAGTAGCTTGATTGTAATAGAAGCCACAGCTCCTGAAGGATGTTGTCCTGCATCAGTCACTTTCCAAATAATGAAAGATAATCAACAAGATGAACCTGGATCAGAAGTATGTAGACCCCAAAAAGATTCAGTTTATGAAAAGAAATGTAATGGGGTTAATTTATGAAATAATTTATGAGTACAGCATGCTGACTTTACAAAGTGAATTCTTTACTTCTTTTACTTACTGTAGTTCAGTGAATACGTTTAAACTTAAACTGGACTGACTTCAATCATCCAATCTTGCAAAATCCTATTTTTTTTTATTTTTCTTTGAACACAATTGAGTATACTTTGCAAAGTGGATTTTCACTTAGCTTCAACTCATTCACTAAGCTTAGTAAAACTTCCCTTTGAAAATGAATATTAACTTTGCAAAGTGAATACATTCAAAGTGAATCAACCTCAATGTGTTGACATTATACTGCAAAGAATAAAGTGTGAATGACACATCTGAATGAGCCATAGATTGTCTAGCTGATGTTTTGTCTTTACTGTCAGGGCTATCACTGATTTAAAACATGTTTGCATCCAGTTAAGTTAGAACCCTTGACCTTCATACGCATTCTAGGTAACTGATTTCAGTGACTTCATTTAGTTAAATAAATGATAAACTGGACTTTGCTGCTGGATGTTTGATGTAGTTAGAAATCAAATGAACACGCAAATATTTTCATGGACGCTTGGGTAGTGAGGGGAGACTAGAGGCTTGGTAATAAGACTGGGAACAAATATTTGACTTGTTAGAGCTTTAGTGGTGGAAGCTTTCAACCGTGACGGCATATTCATGCCACTCTGATTCATGCTATCTCATACAGGCATGGTCTTTGGTACTGATACTTTACTCCCTTGTGTCTCCAGAGATGAATACCTTCACAAGGGGATCTAGTACCCCTCCCTCCTAGATTGTAAGCTCCAAGGAGCAGGGCCCTCCTTTCCCTCTTGTACTGTATTGTTGCTGTATTGTCTCCCGTTCTATTGTAAAGCGCTGATCAAACTGTTGGCGCTAAATAAATCCTGTATAATAATAGTACCATGCACCCAGGGGCGGACTAACCATTTGGAAACTCAGGCACTGCCCGAGGGCCAGGGGTTAGTAGGGGGCCCTTGAGATGCCCCTGGTACTTTTTTCATAGGCTTTTTTGAGTTTGGGCAAGGACACAGGGGCCCATGATCCCCTATTGCCCGGGGGCCCCATGAGTTGTCAGTCCGCCCCTGCATGCACCTTTAGCTCTTGAACTTCAAAATAGCTGTAGTATTGGACCCCATCTCTGGAGGCTAAATTAATTCTGATTGGATGAGGAGATTGCAGCAACTTAATGTTCTAAAGTCAATGTTCAGAACTGACTCGATCCATTAAATAGGAAGCCTTTAGGTGACAATTTATGCTTCTTTCATAGCCATGATAGGTACCATGAGACTTAGGGTACTGGTAGCTGAGACAGAGTTTGCCATGGTTTTGGGCAAGGCCCATTATGCATCTAATCCCACTATGCCTAATTATAGTGATTGGTTGGCAAAAAGAACACATTAATCATTTATTCTTACCCAAGCAATGAAAAAATGCCATACAACCAATTAACATATTTTGAATTTTTTTATGAAGCTATGAAATTACTTGCCCACTTCACTAAACTTAAATATAACCCTGCTTCTAGATTTAGAATGTACAGGAACACAGGAGGTGTTCGGTGCCTCTGTGTCCTTCCACACTTCCTTGTACACCTCCACTATAACTTAGTTAGACACAGCCCTAAGCCTTTTTTCCTGTGGTTTATTTTCTGAGTTTGATTCCTTAATGGAAAGCAGAAATGGAGGATGCCCTATCCAAGGAAGAAATTTACAAATAACCTCTCAATAAATACCCCAGGTTTAAAAAATTTCCTTGCAGACTGGCATAACAAATTTAATCCTTTTGCTGCCACTGATGTAGGACCTACACCAGCAGAAACACTGACATGTAAACGGACTCTATAGTTGTCTTGTTTATCTGCTCACAGTGAGCTGTTGGCTATCTTGTAGCAGTGATTTGAACAGCTATAAGCTGCTTGACCATTTTCCCATGCATGACCTATGCTTGGTTTGCTTCAAAAGAGTGCATAGGTGACATTAGATGTGTTCTTAAAGAGTATCTGTCACTTGCACTATGCTATCACATTAGTCTTATTAGCCCACTAATTAAAAAAAATTGAAAGTTTAATAAAATAAAAGTAACAAAATATTTAAAGCATTCCACCTCCACTAATACACACATACAAATGCAAAATCCCACACTAGGTGCACCTTTGCACAAAAACAATAATTGCCTCTTGTGATTTTGCTCAGATTTTCTTGTACTATTATGCATGTTTTAGATCTGCTTATAAACTTACCAGAGGAAAATGTCTTCTTCTAAGCTGAAGACATACTGATTTTTTGGAGGACCCTAGCCAATCTATACTATACCTTTTAGATCTCCTAAAAGGAGTATGGCGTATTCTCGGGATTTAAAGTCAATTCAGAGAAATAACTTCTTTTCCTCCTTGATCCTGAAACTACATCTAATATACATTCTGTTTCCCAGTTGAAATTTGTTTAAAAATGTAAGTATCTTGGCATAGATGTTAAAACACCTACTTCTCAATATATAGCAAATAACCTTTCACCACATAAAGACTCTTTTCAAGCAAAGACTAAACAATGGTTGAATCAACCACTAGATTTAATGAAAAGGATGAACTTAATAAAAATGTATTTTTGCCAAAAAAATCTATATATTAGCCAACTCCCCATGCTATACACTTGACAAACTTTAACCACTTGTCTACTAGAACCTTTTTTTTGCACATATGTTAAAATGCACATTTTAGGCCCAAAGATATATATATATATACCCCAAAGATTATATATTTTCTGAAATCAGAGACTCTGGAGAATGCAGTGGTGATAGTTGCAATTTTTTATGCCACATAATATTAGTGCACATGTTTTGTTAATAAAAAGATGCCTTGTCTCTCCCTCTTTAAATGTGACCTTCTTAATGCAATACTAAAGGTTCAGGTTTTTTGTTATACTTACCTGCTCTGTGCAGTGGTTTTGCACAGAGCAGCCCAGATCCTCCTCTTCAGAGCAGCCCAGATTCTCCCGCTGCTGTTGACAGCCGAGGTTCTCGTGCACATCGCTGGATTGAGATGGGGTTCAGGTATTAGGGAGGCTGGGGGGTGGCGTGCTGCTGCACACAGAAGGTTTTTTACCTTCATGCATAGAAAAACTTTGAGGCTTTACAATCACTTTAACAATTGCCTAATTTCTGGAATGTGGGGTTATGACTATTGAGGTGTTTTTGTACACTCTTAACAAAACTTTGTGGAAAATAGTGTGGTACTGCACTAAAAGAAGAAAACATACATATACTATACTATGAAACAGTTTTTGCCACTGTCTCGCAATTGTTATGAAGTTGAGGGATTTAGGGTTATTTTATTTTGAAGTGAAAAAAAAACTTCCAATAGATTTGGTGTGTTCTTTCTACTACTTCAGTTGCTTAATTTTGACCGATTACTGCTGGAAAAAAATGTGTCACAGCAAAAACCACCTAAAAAGAAACTTGTTATCAAGTTAAACTTAATCAGATAGGGGTGCATGCATGATGTTTGGCACATTGTGGTGTATTAGGCAGCCAATTCAAATTATATTAGTTAGTCACAATATCCCTGTGCTACCTTATAAATAAATGTGCAAAAAATTATACTAGCTGGAAGCTAGCTTGCACCTAATTGTGATTCACACACAGCTATAAACAAATTAATAAATTAATGAATTAATATATGCTAATGCAGTACTCTCAGCCTACAAATAAAGACTAAACACTAAGTGCATACATACAAAATACTATAGCATATACAACAAAATAATAATTAAAAAAAACATCAAAGACGTGTTTACACTGGCTGTGAATAATAAATATGTTAATAATAAATATGTTTGCTTGACAGGTGTTACACATTGATATGAGTGAAACAGATGATAACAAAACCAAATATTTTCATTTTGCTATGACTGGAAAATCCTATCAAATAATTGTGAACCATTTCTACTCATTATTTCCAAAAGTAGGTAAATAAATGTAAATAGAAAATATTTTAATGTATTTCAAATCTTATATACATGTAACAAATGTAGGTCATTGTCTAATGCACAAGCAATGCAGGGGGACAGATTTGAATTTAAATATGATAGTCGTTAGTTGCTCATTAGTAAGGGTGAGCTCAGGTTTTGGACTGAATACAAGTTTTGACTGAACTTTAACTGTTTGAGCATTTGGACAAACGCCTGAACATTTTCCCACTCAGCTGGACCTGAGCGTCATGTATAATAGCTGTACTTCCATTATTACACACATATACATGAAAGCTTATCACTGACAATAGTTGTTAAGAATGCCAGTGGGTGCAGACACTGGCCAGTCCTTAACAACCAGTGATGTCACTAGCCCCATTCATTTACATGGCCAGAAATCTCTGGCCATGTAAGAAAAGAGGCAGGGATAGTTTAAAAAATGTCATTGGGTATGGTATGAATTCTTATAGGAATCTGGAATCCCCTTAACAATAAGGGGATATCCAGACACCGCCCACATGTGAATAAGTAAGGGGTACCTTTGGAGTTTTTGACAAGTCTTTTAATGAAAAAAAAAAAAATTGCCATAAGGTACTGTACATGCATCCTTAAACACATCATTCAGCAACATATATCCATGTTAATCATGATGCCCAATGTCTGCCGACCTGCCGAAAGAAAAAACAATTTTATGTATCACCCGCTCGCAGACCCCTACAACCACTGAGACTAGGTTGTGGGGAAGAGGATATTGTCCCCCCTTTCAAGGTATC
The DNA here is from genome assembly GCF_062004578.1 of Staurois parvus. Lineage (NCBI taxonomy): Eukaryota > Metazoa > Chordata > Amphibia > Anura > Ranidae > Staurois > Staurois parvus. The sequence continues at coordinate 1,414,235 of NW_028318546.1, forward strand.
ACTCATGTTAAGGGCATGTGGCCTAGTATGGTTCAGGAGGGGGGTGCACACTCTACATTGCTGGAATTCATGATTGTATGTACATCGTAGGACTTTTTTTTCATTTTTTTTCTAAATAATAGACTGTCTTTGTTTTTATTTACACTTTAATTTTTGTAAACAAATAGGGGTACCATGTACTCCTTACTGGTTCACATTGAAACATGATATCTGTGTGTTGCTACCAGATTCTGATAAGCCCTCACCCACAAAACCCTGCAACCACTGGGTCAGGGTTGTGGGGAAGAGGTCCTTGTCCAAGATGGTCCCCCATATTGAGGGCATGTGTCCTGTTATGCTTCAGGAAGGGGGGTAGCCCATGCTTTGTAATGTTTTTTGCATGGGGATACCCTTAAAATCCATGCAAGATCAGAAGGATCTAGTGTGGATTTCTTGGGGGATCTCATGCATTTTTTTTCTTTGTTGTCCGTGTAGGGTACCCCTTAAAATCTGTACCAGACACAAGGGGTTTGGTATGCATTTTGTGTGTGTGTGTGTGGAGGGGGGGGGGGACAATTTTGTTTCATTCTTGCAGGATTTGATACAGCAAAAGCGGCATTTAAAACACAAACTAAAGGATAAATTGATGGCACATGACTGCTTTGTATTTTTGGGGACCTTTAGAGGAAGATGTGCCTTTTATTTTTAAGAAGTCGGCTGGGAAATGTAATTTACTGGCAATTAAATACAATTTTTTCTTAAAAAAGTATCACTGATCTGGGCTGAATTAAATTTTTCCAAATATTTTTGCATTGGTACATGTACCCCAAGGCAGAAACCACCCCAAGCTATTCTTGAACAAATCTTTGCCCATGGGATCAGAAAAGGGGCATTTTTGATTTGACAGATTTGGATTTAGATGGGTTCAGGTTTAGCATATGAACTGCTTTGAAGTTTGCTGAACCCTGATTGAACCAAACCCAGGAAAGTTTGGCTCATTCCTACTCATTAGTAATGCTTTTCCATTGCCTTGCAAAATGGCAAGACAGCTTCTTGGTGATGTTTTCATTGTTCAATGGTACCAGGGAAAATAATTATTATTAGAAATTGGACACTTCTGTGGAAATTTATCAGTGCTCTTTTACCATGACTAGCAATGATTTTTCCATTTCCCTTTATGAAATTACAGAATAAATAATTGGAGATCTGCTTTTAGGTTTTGTGTAGATTACTGTACCCTGCCTCAGATGACTGCTTTATTGGCCATCTACATGAAATTAAAGTGTATTTTTTTTGTATGATTGGTATCAGACCTCAACGGTTTAAGTTATCCTCAGGAAACTGTTTTTTGTAGTTTCTTACCTGGCATTCCTGTTTGTAATAGTGCTTCTGTTTCAGGATGACAATATTAAGACACTGCCTCACAATAAGCATAGTCAACCTACTCTGTGACCTCCTTCACTTGGCCCTCAGACTGCATAGCAGATAGGCCTGATATGCAGCTCAACAGTTAACTGAAGGACTGCACATGGAGGAATCTTTTGAATTCAGGCTAAATTAAAAACTCTAACAGCCAACCATAGCACTGTCAAGTTGCATCAGGAAATGATGTTACTGGCAGGATCTCTGAGTAAGAAACTTTGCAAGAGTTTCACAAAAACAATTTGCTTAAGAAAACTGTATACAATAAACTATGGTGACAGGCGTATAAAAACATACTTTGAGTTTATATACATGTTAAGCTTTTGCTATTTAATACTGCACTGTTGAAGGTCACTGATTATCAAACTTTAGAAACACTGCTCTATGCAAAAATAAAGAACAAGGCTAATGCCACCCAGAATGAAGAAGGTCATAGATAGTATACTAGTCTGGTAAAAATATGCATTGACCTTCATCTTTCCTGGCCACATACTTGCCTAGAACTTTCTTAAACCAAAAACACTCTGAGGTTTTGTCCTTATTTGCAGAGCATGTAAATTATTATTTTATTTGTCCCTGGAAACAACTATATATCTAGAAATTCTGGTATATGAGACAGATATAACTTACTATTATAGAGCCATTTATTCTTCACTGCACAATACTGTTTCATGCTAGTTGGCCATCATCATTGTAGTTTAAGAAAATTATGACTTCTATGGAATAGGGCTTATGAACTGACAAGATTGTACAACCAGACAGGTTACTGGGGGTATGGGCTAAATTAACCAAAAGATCCCAACATAACAAGTGCTTTATTGTGCTTCTCTGCTCCCTTTAGCCTACCTCGCCACATCCTGCCTGGCTGTAATGTTTTTTAACCATTGAAATCCGAAACTAAAGGAGGGAAAGCTGCAATACTTAAATTCATTTTTTTTTCTGCCCAGCTTAAACAAATCTTAACAGAAATGTCAAATTCACTTGTTCAATTTATGAAATATATCATAATGTGGTTACAGATTCTTCTAAATGGAACTATATTTGCTAGAATGAGCCCAGGACAAAAGTCCAACCTTATCGAGGAATTTCAGAAGATAGAGTAAGTTCCTAACTATTAACAATGTTAAATATTTAAAATTAAATGGATAATTGTACAGAGATAAATAACATTTATATCAAGGAAATATGAACCACAGCACTACTGTATTTCACTTGCTATCTCATTAGTCTTGCAGAGATAACGGTGTGTAAATATGTGTGATTCCCTGTGCTGCACTGTGAGTATTTGCACATGCACACAAATACATATGCATCTTGCCATATTTGAATGTGTAATAGTTCTCATGGACTGCTCTCCGATTTTTGGGAGGAATTCTGTCAGAGCTTTGTATAAAACATGCTGTTCACACTGTGTGCGCGATCCAGATTTCTGCTACTGCCCTCAGGTTCTTTCCAGCTGTTTGATGTTGGATTGTATGACACTGCTCCCTGGTTCATTCCTTTTTTTGTGATTTGGATTCTGACAATTGAGACATAATCTTGAAAAACTTGTCATGCTTCCAGCCTGGTGAAAATTCACAATTCACCATTGTTACATATTCATATAGAAAATGCAAAGGCATTTTACTAAGGTGGACTCCTGATATCTCTTTTATTATTTAGCTACTATGCTGGCATGTGTGGAGATGGAGCAAATGACTGTGGGGTAAGTAATGTTTAATATAATTTCTGTCTTAGTCTGCACTAAGATTCTAAAAGCTGTATGGGTATTTGGTTTGCAGGATATCTATATCAATACAGTTACATTTCCTATAGTGAAGTTCCAGTTTTGCTGGAAGCTCTTGCAGGTCAAATATGTACAGCAGTTGCTGATCTTTACCTGTTTTTGTATTGTAAGTATGAAGGCAGGCAGTACCTATACATTTGCTGAAATCTTTCAAATTGATTAACTGGGAGACTGAAGAGAAAATCTTTGTACCATCAGCATCCATTTATACATAGCAGTCCATACACCAATGTATGTCTTACAGTCTGCATTGCAGAAGGAGAACATCATAGGAATGCCTCATTGTACCCTGGGCCATATGCATGCTGAACAAATAGGTTTCCTGATGTAGGAATCCTCTGGCAGTTGCAGGAAATGCTCTACCGACTCTGTGGGATCTGCATACATGGGTCTAGGTCCTTCTTCTGTGTTTGTTTCGTAGATCTGAAAGGAAAGTCTTTCTGGTAAACTTTGTTTTGCATTAATCCAGGTGAATGTTCTTTCTGATAAGACTTCTCATAGTTGCTCTATGGACTGATGCATTATTGGGGACGCATTTCAAGCCCTCAAGGCCCTAGGATACGCAAGACATTTCAGCACATTTTCCCTTTGGGTGCTTATTCTGGCTTGAAAATGGGTGGGAGCTGGGCTTAGTGTTTAACTTTATCAGATGTGTGTTCCTCCTTGCTAAAGTTTGGTGGGGAGATCTACCTTCTATCCCTTGTCTACAGTTGTATGGGGAGTTCCCATGTAATTTAGCTTGTCAGGCTTACTCTGTGGGATCAAATTTTGTTTCCCTAGGTGGGCTCAGAAATCACCATTATCCTTAGGTTTCCCCCCTGGCAGTCATCACATTATCTAGATGAAGGTCCGACCTGACAGTCATTCCATGCATGGATCCAATTTTTCTCTTTAACCTCATAGGATCAGGTGAGCTATAGCCTAGGGCATGTTCTAACCTAGGGTAACTCTGGTCACCCTCTACCAATAAATTATTCTCAGATCCTTTTGTCTGGTTCCAGTTCTAAAAAGGTGATTTTTGACAGTTGTTTAGGGTATGAGTCCTTCCCTGTTGGGAAATATTTTTTTTCTTCCTCCTTCTGGTTGGATCAGGTAGACCAGCTTTCGAGCTTTTGGTCTGTAATTATTTTTTTCACTCCCATGTTTTTTACTATTATACTAGTAAATGTTTTTCTTGGTATTCTGGCATCAGACATAATGTTTTTCCTTTTCCTTATCAGGTAGGGGTTTGCATTAATAGTTGTTGATTGTTGTCCAGTCTTCAGTGGGACTGCTTTTTATACATATGTCCCAAAGGTGATGACTTTCTCAATAGATGAGAAAGAAATTTGTTTCTCATCTATCTAAGGAACACAGGTCTCACCCGTTTGTGTTTTGATCATACTCTTGGTATTGCTTGCTACAAAACTGAGGAATACTGTTAGAAGGAGTCATTATTCTGGGCTACCCTACAGATTTTGTTTACTAGTGTCCATAACTCCTGCAAACATCAGCATAACCTCACAATGAATATTTCCTGTGTCCCCCAATGGACTTCAAGACTGTTACATTGAGTACAAAATAAAGTAAAGTTAGAATTCCTAATCTAGAAAGATAGATCTATGCCTGTGGCGTTTTGATGTTTTAAATCCAATTGATCAGCATGGAAGTTAAAAGCTCAGAATTTTAAGGTGAGTGCAGAAAAGGCAGACAATTCATCATGACAAGTTTCTTTATTTATGTAAAAAGTGGTAATAGAAACTACTTAGCATCTATTATTTACCATAGTTGCTATTGCTATGGGATACTGTGCTCTGTGGCTCTTTGCAGTGACTTCTTATATAATTTTTGGGCCTCTGATCACAAGATAAATATAGCATTAAAGTGAGTAGAGAATCTGGTTTGCTTTAAATAACTGTATGGTCTTGACTGTTGGATTAGCTCAAGATGGTGTACTGTCTATCGATCAGCTTTTGAAAACTGCATTTGATGTTTTTGGTGTGGTGGTTTCAATGGCAAGTTAAAATAAATATGTAAATTTGGGAAAACATTGAAGAAAAAGAAAAACAGCAAACAACTCAATATGATCAACATTTTTATTGATGTAATTTGCAGGCTTTGAAAATGGCTCATGCTGGTATTTCACTGTCAGAACTAGAGGCTTCTGTGGCCTCACCTTTTACATCAAAAACCCCCAATATTGAATGTGTTCCAAAGCTTATCAAGTAAGTTCATCTTATACTTTATTAATCTTAGCATGTTGCAGTTTTTTCAGCAGACAGACTTAGAACTGACAACATGAGACTGTTTTTTAAGGTGATGAAAAAAAGATAGAATTAGCATGTGTGAAACATGCTTGATGATATCCAGCCTAAAGTATAACAATAGAATATTGTTTTAAAAGGCAAAGTTGTTGAAATCAGTAAACTGAATTAATTTACAGTACTTGCATGTATTGCAATGGGAAATTAGCTAATATGCACAAACGGCTCTATCATACCTGACAGCATTATGTGCTTTTATGGCATGTTGATTGCGCATGAACATCCAAATCATATTCTTCGTATTTACATGCTTATGATATGGGAGATAGAGCAAGGGGTTGATTTACAAAGACTGGAGAGTGCAAAATCTGGTGCAGCTATACATGTTAGCCAATAGGCTTCTAACTCCAGCTTGTTCAATTAAGCTTTGACAATAAAACCTGGAAGCTGATTGGTTTCCATGCATAACTGCAGCAGATTTTGTACACTCCAGTATTTGTAAATCTCCCCCAAGTGTCTTTTGCTTTGCTGTAAAACCTTTACTGCTTTGATTGGAATATGCCCATTTCATTGCTTGACTAGTCACATTTTTTTTAATAGTAAATTGTTGACACGCCTTCTTGCACTTTATGGGAACAGAAGGCATTAAAGCTGCATTATTTGGATGTTCAAGCTAAGACCACGCTATACAAATTTACTATCAGTGTGCAATTCACTAGATAGGATTTGGGGATTACTAAAACACTAGCACAACCAAGCAAGGGAAGGCAGGAAGTACAATGACTGGCTAGTCACTGCCTTGAGGGACATGTACAAATACAATAAATTATTTAAAATAAAATACTGTACAGTGGGGAGAGGCTATTTTACTGCAGCTTTAAGAGCAACACTGAAAATACACAACTCCTTTAAACAACATGCTTGGGGAATGCCTTAAAGTGATCATAAACCCTCACCTTGTAAAATAACCCATTCAGTTTAAAATAGAAATGAAAGGAAAACATGTGTGTATAGATATAAAAACATTATATACACTTTTTTTCACTTTTTTATGAGTAATCACATACCCTCTGTTCTTAGCTGCATAAGACCTAGGGGAGAATAAACAGCAGCACACTGAACTTCCCACTGAAAGGCTGTGCAGGAGGGTGGCGTATCAGAACAAGTCTGATCATTTGAAGAGAGCACACTGACTTCCCAGAACAGCTAAAGAACTGACCATGCTGTGCTCTCCTGCCTAGTGTACTTTGTTTTTAATAGGAAAGCAGAGGGACTGGCAGGAACACCAGGGATTGAACACAAAGGAAGCAATACAAAGAGAACAGGATACTTTTTCATACAAGTGCGTAATACAGCATGCACATATAAGGAACATGAAATGTTGGGTTTACATAATTTGTAAACTGAATGTGGTTTCACTGAAAAGTAAAATGTATACAGTCTCAGCATCAGTGTACCCTAGCAGTGCATATTTGGATGTGGAAAAAAAAAGGATCTCTTTCTTTTAGGACTCAATTACATCAGACATCCACACTGATCGCACAACCGCTCATGTGCACTGGCAGGAACAGTACAGATGCATTGGTCCCGACGCACCATACTGTTTACATTTTGTTTGTTCAAGTGGAAATGTAAAAGTGACCTTTTATAAGGTTCCATTCACACTGTTGCATTACAACACTGTAATGAGCCTTGCAACCTGCTCTGATGAAAAACAAAAGTACTGCGTACATGAAGGAAACAGGGCCTTTTGTCTTGTTCTGGGACAGCACTAGGAAAAGTTGTGTGGAGCAGTCCCAGCACACCTGGTATGAACAAGCTCTTACAACTGGCTTACATACAGCAACAACACCCCAATTTTATTATTTTCAGTTTAAAAAAAAAACTTTTTTTGCAGGTAGCTTTATCAGCAACACATGCTTTTCCAACAAGCAATAATAGTTGTTGCAAAGGATGAAGGTTTTTTACCTTCATGTATTCTATGCATGAAGGTAAAAATGCCCTGTGTGCTGTTCCCCCCACAGCCCTCCCCCCCCAGTACTTATCCAAGTCCCCTCTTGATCCAGTGATGTGCACGAGAGCCTTGGCTGTCCCAGGATTTTCTCTCCTCATTGGCTGAGACACAGCAGAGGGAGCGATTGGCTCCCACTGCTGTTAATTACAGCCAGTGAGCCAATGAGGAGAGAGCAGGGAGCAGGGCTAAGCCACGGATCTGTGTCTTGTGGGCTTGGGAGTGGGCATGCACCCGTGCCCCTATAGAAAGTGGCTTTCTATTGGGGGCACTGGTCAAGGGGGAGGGGCCAGGAGCACCTATGGGGTGACCTGATAAAAGGAGGATAGGGGATGCTCTGTGCTTTAACTGGCAGATAGAAATTGCCCAGTAGTTCGCTGTGGCTCTCCCTAAACTTTCCTGCTTTTAACCTATACCAGGATCTCATTAAAAACAGCAGGTGATACAGCAGTGTAAAATTAATATAGCAAGGCTAGGCCTAAATTTACTGGAGATGAGCACAGGCTAGGCCTAAATTTACTGGAGATGAGCACAGGCTGGGAACTTCATTAAAGAATTTAGAGAGACTACAGATTATATAGTAGTGTAAAACTGGCCAGTAGCAGGGAAGTTTTAATCAAGGATAATACGCCAAAATGAAGTAGTGACAAGGAACACACACAGGTGTTTTACTGCAAGAATTAAGGACTGCAGATTATACACTAGTGTAAAATTGGCCAGCAGCAGGACAGGCTTATTTATGGATAGTAGGTCTAACTGGTGTGCGCCCAACTTGTAATCTATCTATTTATCTATCTTATTTTATCTACCAGGATTGGAGGTATGGTAAATGTTATTGCTATAACATGAGGCTCTTTCAAACAATATAGTGGCTTAGGGGCGGACTGGCCATTTGGAAACTTGGGCACTGTAAGTAGGGGGCCCCGTGAGATGCCCCTGGTACCTTTCTCATAGGCTTTTTTGAGTTTGGGCAAGGACACAGGGGCCCCATGATCCCCTATTGCCCGGGGGCCCCATGAGTAGTCAGTCCGCCCCTGCAGTGGCTTGCTGTGAACAAAAGGCAAATCCAAGAGCAGATGTTCACTAACAAGCAAATGCTCCTCTTTGCTTACTTGCAAAAAAACACTAACTATACCTCAAAAATATTTTAACCCCCCCCCCTCCACCCCCCCCCCCCAAAAAAAAAAAAGCTTCCAAGCCTGTTGTCAATAGTTCAAATGCCTTGTGATGCTTTATGGTTTTACAAAATAGGAGATTCTACAATTCACCTGGGGTGAAAATCTTCAGCTTCAGGATTCGCCTAAATCACATGGTAGTGGTGAACCCAAACATCATCCCTAAAATCCGTATGAGGTTGTATTACAGCAGCGGTGTGTCATGCATTGCAGTCACTAGTATTTCAGTGTGCCTTTAACATGGCAGGCTGTCTATTAGTATTTTGGCTAAGCAACATATTCATGGCATGATTCTTGCATTGCTTCCTTGTCACCTTGGACATGGCTCTTTCCCTCTGTATTTTTTTTATTTACAGTGTAAAATATATAGACATATTGATGTACACACATGCAAAACAGATGGTGCAGGGATTATTAAAACTGTCAATATTATATTTATATGAAAAATAAATATTAATTGCTTAAGCAAAGTTTTTTTTTTTCTATCACAGAGAGGGACGAAACTCACTTGTCACTTCATTCTGTATGTTCAAGTATATAGCAATGTATGCCATGATTGAACTAATTTGTGTGATGCTCCTGTTTTGGGTAAGATTATCTATCATACAATATAAAATGTATAATTATACAACAAAATTGCAAACAGCATGAAATAATTTATTTACCAAATCAACAAAAAAGGATTTCTCTTTGGGCAACACCTAAATATTTATGGTATATCCCTGAAACACTGAATTATGGTACCCTTTAGTGAATTTTCTGTTGGAATACACAGACCACACCTAATCTGGTGAAAGAAGTAGCTCAGCTTTCACTTAGCTCTCAAATTACTATTGCTATGCTGGGAGTGAGGTAGGTGATAAATCAGGATGTTCTACAGCAGTGATGAACAGGAGATTAAACCTCCCTCTGCTTCTTTTTGAAATGCAGTCAAGCCCCTAATGATGTAAGTTGTAAATAGAGTGAACTCATTTTGAATAGCCAATTATGTGTAAGGGAAATTTTAAAAATATGATTTTTACTAGAACATAATTTGGCATTCAGAATGAACACACCTTCACTTTACTTACTAGCATTAATTGATTTGCTTCTACTCTTGTTGTAAATCAACCCCAATATATACATTTCATATATGCTAACTATGAAGATTGTTTCTCTGTCCATGGAAATATGGTCTCTGGATGACAGATCAATTTTGCACTGATTACAGTGATATTTAATTGCTGTATAATGTTAGCCAGGCATTGGGTAAAATGGTTAGCCTTCTTTAGATTGATCATATTTTGATTAATCAATTTGTTCCCCATAAATCTGAAATTTTTTTTAATCAAATACAGAAAAAGGAACTCCTTGGAACTCGACATTATCTATTGCAGGATGTGGCCATAACTGTCACAGTCATATTAACATGCAAGTACCTACATGTTTTACTGTTCTACCTGTTGAAATCTAACATATTGTGTAAATTAATAAGCCAAACTGTAGTAAACACTATGAAAAATACCATTGAAAGCAAATCCCCATTTTATGCTTTATCATACTAAATAATAAGAATAATACAGAGAAACAAAAGTGTATTATTTCTTTAGAATTATTGTCAGCTTAATGTAGAATAAAGGCAAAACTTTAGGAGGCAGAATTATAACCCTTTTCAGGTTTTTTGTTGTCTGTGTCACATTGGGGAGATTTCCCTTCATTTCCTGCACCATAGCCAAAACTGGAAATGTGAGGAAATTCCCCCAAAGTAAGGGAATCTCTGGTTGTCACCAGAACTAGTGTCCACATTGAAAGATTCCTGTTACAACCCCACTTTCAGGTTCCCTCCCTCTCAGCAGGGGTACCTAACCTGCAGGCATCTCGCACTGAGTTTTGATTGTCATGATATTAGTCCACTCATGAAAGAACCTCCTTCAGAACACTTTTAGGTCATGGACCTATAATGTTAAAAGCAATGACTCTTTGGTAGTAGTAATAGATAGTAGTAGTATCACTAGTAGTGTGCTGTAACTTTTAAATTTGGGCAGCAGCTCCACTCCAGAAATTTAATAAAAAACACAGAGCTATGTAATCAACTGGCTGCTAGTTTTGCTCCCCTGTTATGCAGTTACTCTGTAAATTCAAATACTGGTTGGGATACAGTTTGATCTCTATAACATAATATCCATCTCTTGATTAATCTATGGCAAGATCTCCTCAGCATGACAAAAGCAATGTTTTAGTTATATACAAGCTTGGAGGATCAATGGCATGTTTATAGACATTCAGCAAAGAAACCCACTCACATATATCTTAGAATTAATTGCACACAAAGCATTCCACAGCTTACAAAAATAAAATATATACACTCTTTGATTTCAAATGTCCTGTAATTCTGTAATGGGCACATTTCATATTACTTTGCTTAAAGCTGTGTAACTCTATTAACATATGTGTTTTATTTTATTTTTAAAGTGAGTTTAACTGGTCCATCACCTAAACTGGCTCCATACAGACCATCTGGACAGCTAATGTCACCACCTCTCTTACTGTCAATGATTTTTCATTTCATATTCACCTTGGTTGTGCAGACAGTGGCTTTCACAGAGGTTCAACAGCAGCCTTGGTATGATGAATATGATGTATTCAGGTAATTCTGTCTCAGGATATAACTTGTAGGACTCTTGTTATAAAATATATTGCATTGGATTATTTATTTTTACAGAATTTATTTTAAAAATGATTTGCAGGTTTAGCATACTACACATTACAGTCACCTTCCTTTTGTCTTTATTTTTGTCTAGATCAGATATCTAGACTTAAGCAAGCACATCAAATTTTAAATAAAATGTCTTGTCCTACTTACATACATTATCTATATAGGAAATTGTGTGTGTTCATGCAATAACTGGACTTTTTAGGTACCAATAGAACAAACACAAAAGTATGGTTAAAATATAACAAATACATTCAATATAAATTCAAGGCAATAAAATACAATAGCATTAATGCAATAATACAAAAGAAAAACAAAATGAATCTCCTCAGATATAAACGGGTCCCCAGTAATCAGCAATGTATGTCATCTTTGATCCACTGAGACACAAAGGTCTATTATGTATCATTTCTGGAATCAAGATTTCATTGTAGAAGCTGTTAAGGGGATCCAAAGTTCCTCAACATGTTTTGAATAATAAACCATTTCATCAGGAGGGTAGGAGGTGTGGGGGATCAAAATATTTAGACAAACAAATAGTGAATAAATATATCTATCTAAATCATTTTATACATTTGTAGATATAAAGTATTGAAGTATAGACCAATTAATGCAACAATGTGTCACCCAGGACTAACTAAAAACATGGCTGTAGGTTACCCAGGTGGGAAAATCCACAATGAGGGGTATCACGTACCTGGTGATGGAGGCCAATGGAGAGAGGGCTTCCCTTGCGGTTAAGTTCCGGACTCCCCTGAGAGTGGGACAGCGGGAGTCAGGCCCAAAGTTGCACAGGTCGTCTGTAGGAGTGCTGGTTGGTGGTCCACTCAGAAGCACAGCTGGGGCATGGAGATAGGTCTGCAGACAGGAGGCGCCTGTACGTGGTATGCAAGCCCTTCCAGGATTTAGATGTTTACTGGGTAGTCGGTTCAAGCCAAGGTCAGGTACCAGGTGGGAATAAAGCTGAAGGTACGAAGGATGGGGCTGGATGGACTTATTTGGGTGTACTGGGCAGTTAAGCAGGAAGTGGTCCCACAGTAAAGGAAGAGGTTGCCTTGCTGTCTGCGCAGCCTTTCTTGCGGAGTTAGGGCAAGGTCGGAGAAGGCCGATTTGCATAGGTTCTACCTCTGAATTGTTGATGGGTTGTGGAGCAAGGGCAGGAGCCATTGGTCCTGGAACTTTTGGCAGAACCCAAGTGGGCCGAAAGGTCTGAGTACGCTCAGCGTGTCTTTCCCGTAGACGCCAATCCAACTGAGTAGCGAGTAGGATAAGGTTCTCCAAGGAGGAGGGAGCTTCCACCCTAGCTAACTCGTCCTTGAGGGACTCGGACAGGCCTAGGCGGAACTGGTACTTCAATGCTACATCGTTCCAACTGGTGTCTGCAGACCATTTACAGAACTCCACTATGTAGTCCTCCACAGGCCGCCGACCTTGTAGTAGGGCATGGAGGGCGGACTCAGCAGTGGAGGTCCTCTGGGGATCATCATAGAGGGCAGCCATGGCTTCAAAGAATTCACTAACTGCGTTGAGTGCTGGGCTCTTTTGTCCCAGAAGACTGTGTGCCCAAGACTGAGGTTCTTCAGACAAGAGGGAGATGATGAACCCGACCTTTACTGCTTCCAGAGAAAAGGTCCTGGGTTGCAGAGCAAAATATAATTCACAGGTATTCTTGAAAGCTCTGAACTTACGTTGATCCCTGAGAAAATGTTTTGGAGTAGGAACTCTGGGTTCCAGAGGTGGTAACACGATAGCAGGAGTGGTGGCAGGAGACTGACTGGCAGGTGCGGCTACTGGGTTGGAACCGGCGGAGGGATCCTGGTCCACGGAGGTAGAGAGGGAGTGAAGACGCCCTTCTAGCTGGAAGTATCCTTGCTGTAGATCCTTCACCGCTTGGGTAAGTGCCGTCATCTGTTGGCACAGGGCCTCTAGTGCGGAAGTGCCTCTCTCGGCCTCGGACATACTGGCTGGATGATACTATCACGTACCTGGTGATGTAGGCCAATGGAGAGAGGGCTTCCCTTGCGGCCACCCTGAGAGTGGGACAGCGGGAGTCAGGCCCAAAGTTGCACAGGTCGCCTGTAGGAGTGCTGGTTGGTGGTCCACTCAGAAGCACAGATGGTGCATGGAGATAGGTCTGGAGATTGGTTCAAGCCAAGGCCAGGTACCAGGTGGGAATCAGAGCAGACATAGTCAGATGGGATAGCCGAGGTCATACACAGGGGAGCAAGAGAGAGAGAGTATCCATATGCCAGGCCGAGATCAGATCAGGAGTAAGGAAGAGTAGACAGGTCTAGGAGCAAGCCAAGTCGGTAACAGGAAAGCATGGGTCAAAGTCACAGGAAACAGGAACAGGGTACGGGGAGCTAGAGATCATCCAGCAACTTGAGGAAGTGATGAGCCTCCTTATAAAGGCCGTCTGGCACCAAACTGAGGCTGATGTGTCCTTCTGCGGCCATGCAGAGTACTGGCAGAAATGCCAGATCTTCCAGAACTTCTGCCGTGGACAGGACACTAACAAGGGGTCTCCCTGGGGCAAATATGATGCCATATCAAAGAAGCCCCACAGGAAGGGGAAAGAGGAGAAGGTCGCACAAATCAAAACCAAACTAGTAGGTAAAAAAATTCTGTTATCTAGAATGAGAGCGGTCACTCAAAAGATTTATAGAAAAAAAATGCAAAGATCAAGGTTGGAAACACCCATCTGTGCAATGCTAGGAATTTATAAAAGGCTCACAGCTGACAAGGTTCCGAGATTTGTCTAGGAATGTGCAGGGTGGATACAGAGCTGTGTAAAGGTGAAGATTAAAAGGAGACTGTTTGTGAAGTAGAAAGTGTAAACTGCAACAATTACAAAAGGGCAAAATATAAGTAGTAGGAAAAGCTATCTATTGTTACAGGAACAGGGGAGAGAGAAGGGAAAAAGGGGGAGCTGGGAGGGACGGGAGACAGAGAAAAGAGGATGAACAAGCATGATGAGAGAAAGCTATTAGCGTCTGGTAGTACTGTCAGGGGCGGACTGACAACTCATGGGGCCCCCGGGCAATAGGGTATCATGGGGCCCACGTGTCCTTGCCCAAACTCAAAAAAGCCTATGAAAAAGTTACCAGGGGCATCTCATGGGGCCCCCTACTGACCCCGGGCCCTCGGGCAGTGCCCAAGTTTCCAAATGGTCAGTCCGCCCCTGAGTACTGTATATACCCAGTTCAACTCCTTAAGGGTTATTGACACCCAATATTCCTTAAATATTATTCCTTAAATCTTAAGGGGCATCCATATGGCAGAGGTAATGGTAGACCTGTGGTGGAACCTGTGATGGAAGCAGAAACTGGTATCCCCAACAGTGATGGGCCGAACACCCCATGTTTGGTTCGTGGTCTAACATTTGAACCTAATGAATGTTCAATGAGAACTTTGAACTCAATGCAAGTCTATGGCCCTCAAAGTTGTAAATTCAAAACTACCCATTTTGAAGGTTTATATGCAAGTTATTGGCCATAAAAGGGGTATGGGGACTCACCACCACAGGTCTACCTTTAGGCCTGGTAGGCCTATTAAGAGGAAACTCACCCCCAAAAATGGGAAGGGGGAATCGGGGGGTCCCCCCTAAATGCCTAATAGGCCTGGCAGGGCAGGAAAGGGAGGGAAGATTGAGCGCCCCCCTCTCCGCAGCTTACCGAGCCACATGCCCTCAGCGTGGGCCTCTTCCCCACAACCCTGGCCCGGTGATTGTGGGGTTCTTCCTGCCCAGACCAATTTTCAGCTTTCAACACTGTCAAACTTTGACTGACAATTACTCAGTCATGCAACACTGTACCCATATGAAATCTTTGTCCTTTGTCCTGGGTTTTTTATTTTTTTGCGCTATAAATGAAAAAATACGACCAAAAAATTAGAAAAAAACACATTTTCTTTGCTTTTGTTGTAAAATTTTGCAAATAAGTAATTTTTCTTCATACATTTTGGCCAAAATTTATACTGCTACATTTCTTTGGTAAAAATAACTTAAATCTGTGTATATTATTTGGTCTTTGTGAAAGTTATAGCGTCTACAAGCTATGGCACCAATCATTGAAAATTGATCACACCTGATCTACCGATGTCCTATCTCATTTCTTGAGACACTAACAAGCCAGGATAGTACAAATACCCCACAAATTACCCCTTTTTGGAAAGTAGACAGTCCAATGTATTTAGTCAGAGGCATAGTGAGTTTTTTGAAGTTGTAATTTTTTGCTCACAATTCTTCTGAAAATGAAGATTTATTTATTTTTTTCAACAAAATTGTCTTATTAAAAGGTTACTTCTCCATACGCCACACGGCATATGAATACTTGCAACTACACCCCAAAAACACATTCTGCTACTTTTCCTGAGGATGAGGAAACCACATGTGTGAGACTATGAGGATACCACATGTGTGAGACTTATTCACAGCCTAGTCACATAGAGAGGCCCAACATGCAAGGAGAACCATGACATGTCCTAGGGGTATAAATTACACATTTCATTTCCTGACTACCTATTACACTTTTGAAGGCCCTGGAGCACCAAGACAATGGAATTACCCACAAAATGACCCCATTTTGAGAACAAAACACCCCAATGTATATTCTGTGTGGCATAATGAGTCTTTTGAACATGTCATTTTTTTCCACAAGTTTTTGGAAAATGTGGAAAGAAATGAAAATGTATATTGTTTTACACAATGTTGTCCATTTATAAGATATTTCCAACACATAGCATGTACATACCAAAAATTACACCCCAAAATACATTTTTCTACTCCTTCTAAGTATGGGGATAGCACATCTGTGAGACTTTTCCACAGCCTGGCCACATAGAGAGCCCCAACATCCAAATAGCACCTTTAGGCCTTCTAGGAGCAAAAATTACACATCTAATTTCTTGACAACCTATCATGTTTTTGAAGGCCCTGGAGCACCAGGATAGTGGAAACACTCACAAAATGACCCCATTTTGGAAAGCACTCCAACATATTTTTTGTGAGGCATAGTGAGTCTTTTGAACATGTCTTCTTTTCCCACAAGTTTTAAGAAAATGTGGAAAGAAAATGAAAATGTATTTTTTTTAACTCAAAGTTGTCCATTTATAAGATATTTCTTACACATAGTATGTACATACCAAAAATTACACCTCAAAATACATTCAGCTGCCTCTCCTGATTATGGCGATACCACATGTCTGCCATTTTTCCACAGCCTGACCACATAGAGAGGCCCAACATCCAAGAAGCACCTTTAGGGGCCCCTTCTAGGGGCAAAAATTGTATATCTAATTTCCTGACAACCTATCACGTTTTTGAAGCCCCTGGAGCAACAGGAAAGTGGAAACACCCACAAAATGACCCAATTTTGGAAATAAAACACCACAAAGTATTTTCTAAAAGGCATAATGAGTCTTTTGAACATTTCATTTTTCCCACATCAAAATACAAATACGATTATGTGCCCAACATTGCAACAAGTGTAACACAAAAATTAACAAATACTGTATAGAAAACAATTTAAACAAAATATTACTTGTGGTATGAGTAGAGTATTAGTCCAGGTCAGTACAGGCAGCAGGCTGACATTCAGGCAGCAGGCAGGAACAAGGTCCATAAAAAGTCCTGGGTCAGTACAGGCAGCAGGCAGATATATGGTCAGCACAGCCAAAGTATGGTTAGGCAGCAGGCAGGAACATGGTCAATAAAATGTCCTGGGTTATTACAGGGAGCAGGCAGAGATATGGTCACCACAGCCAAAGTATTTGTCCAGGCAGCAGGCAGGAACATGGTCCATAAAATGTCCTGGGTCATTACAGGCAGCAGGCAGAAATATGGTCAGCACAGCTAAGGTATTTGTCCAGGCAGTAGGCAGGAATGTGGTACATAAAATGTCTTGGGTCATTACAGGCAGCAGGCAGAGATATGGTCAGCACAGCCAAAGTTTTTGTCCAGGCAGCAGGCAGGAACAAGGTCCATAAAAGGTCCTTAGTCAGTACGGGCAGTAGGCAGAGATATTGTCAGCACAGCCAAAGCATTGGGCCAGGCAGCAGGCAGGAACATCAGGCTTAGGGCCTCGGGCAGGTAGGACCAGGGTGCAGGGGCAGAAGCTTTGCCCCACCTAATCTCTTCAAAGCCCCTGGACAAACAGACCATGTTCTGGGAATTACAAAACCTGGAGAAAACAAAAAACTGGTTTTCCCTACTCAGAACTCTACTCTGAAGCCCCTCACATATCTGAGACCCCTGCGTTATCTTGAATCCTACTACTACAATAGAAGAGCAAAATATCAATTCAAGCAGCAGGCAAAAAACATGGTCATTAACAGGCTGAGGTCAGTCCAGGAAAAAGGAATAAACATGGTTGATATTTCAGATGGCAGGCAGAAGCATAGTCGATAAAAGGCCGGGGCCAGTTAAGGTAGAAGTTAGTGGCATGGTTGGTTGAGGCAGCAGTCAAATGATCAGCAGAGAAATTGAAACAGGAAATGGCAGGCTGTTTGAAATATGGGCTAATATTTTAGTAACGTGAAAATGTTGGAAGCAGTCTTTGGCATCTTCAACCTGCTTCTGTTGGTGGATTGCTGTCAAGGAAGTGGCACTCATGAAGTCTGCCAACAGAATCAGAACAAATGCTTTCTGGGGGGGATCCTTGCTGATAGATAAGGGAGGTGACAACTTCTATAAATCTGAGAAAGGCATTGGGTCTTTCTGTGGATTTGGTGTAGGTGATATGCGCATTATAAATAACTAAATGAATAAAATAGATAGCAACTTTTTTATAGCATAAATGAGACCTTCTTGTTGCTAAAAAGAGCTGCAACATCTGACCATTAAAATCCAACCCCCATATAGAGATTATAATCTTGGATAACCGCAGGCTTTTGAATTGGACCTTGTCTTACAGTAAATTCCACCGAGGTGTCATGGATGGTGGACAGGACGTAAATGTCTCTCTTATCCCTCCTCTTCAGGGCCAGCACTTTGTTGTTTCTTAGGCTTGTTGGTTCCCCCCTTTGTAGCCTGGTATTCACTAGAGATTTTGGGAAGCCCTTCCTGTTTTTCAGGAAGTACCGCAGGCCAAGGTTTTCTCACAGTACAGGTGTCGGAAAAGGGGCAGACTGGTATAGAAATTATCCATGTAAATGTGATAGCCTTTTTGTAAAAGTGGATAAGCCAGGTCCCAGACAATTTTTCCACTTGTTTCAATGTAGGTTGGGCACTTAGGGGGCTGGAGCTGGCAATCTTTGCCTTCATATATGTGGAAAGTGTACAAATATCCCGTGGCTCTTTCACAAAGCTTGTACAGCTTTACTCTATATCTCGCCCTCTTACTTGAATTTATATTGCTTAATTCCTAGCCGGGCAGTGAAGTGGACAAGGTATACGTGTACACATACGTTTTTATCAGGGACAAGAAGTTCAGCAAATCTTTGGGAAAAAAAATAAGAAGTGGGAAATTTTGTATAATTTGTCATAGTTGGGATGATCTCTGGGAGGGCACTGGGTATTGTCACTGAAATCAAAGAAACGCATGTCCATCTATTAGCGTGACCTGGGCATTACAGCAGAATAAACTGGCATGTGTGGATTGGGTGTGTGGACCAGTATGCATGTCCTTCATTTTTTTTGTAAGTCTCATGCTAAGGGTGAGGCTCAAAAAAAATCTTAAATTCCTTTAATGTAAGAGGTCTCCATTCAAATGGACAGGAATAGCATGAACTGGGGTTGTTAGTAATGAATTTTTGGGCAAAAAGGTTTGTCTGGTCCACAATAAACTGTAGTAATGTGTTGGGCAAAAATAAACTAAAAAAAATCAATTTCTGAAAAATTCTCAGTGTTGGCCTGCACACCTGGCTGTGCAGTGAAAGGGGGAATGCTTGCTGCTCTGGAGTTGGAGGGCAGCCATAATGGGTTGGCAAGAACATCTGGGAGGTATGTTTAGACCCTGATTCTTGAGGGTTGATGGAATATTCTAGTGCTGGTACTGGGTCTTTCATCTATGAATTTAGTGCCATTGGCATCTGCAGATTGACCATTGGGGTGTATGGCGCTGCTGGTGGCTGCCTCATTTTCAGAGCACTGTATCCTTTTAGAAGGGACCCTTTCCTCATCCGATTCAGTCGCTGATCCATTGCTTTCGATGAGTTCATACAATAAATCAGAATCAGTGAGAGCTCCCTACTGCTCTCATCTGTCATACTGAGGATTTTGAACTGGTGTAAACTTGTTTTGATATAGCTGGCTCTGGTGGCACTGGGACAGGTAGACTGCTGATGTTGGCTGTAGGATTGGGACCCTGGTGATGGTGGCTGTGTGACGGTACTCTGATTGTGGCCGTGTGTCGGTACTCTGCTGATGGTGACAATAATAGACAATGTGCGACAGGTGCACTGCTGATTGGCACTGATGGGCAACATGTGCACTGCTGATGTTCACTGATGGGTAACAGGTACACTGATGGGCACTGATGGGTGACAGGTGCACTGCTGGGCACTACGGGGCAACAGGTGCACTGCTGGGTGATCAGTGCACTGCTGATGGCCACTGATGGGTGACAGATGCACTGCTGATGAGCACTGATAGGCAACAGGTACACTGATAGGCAACGGGTACACTGATGAGCACTTATGGGTGACAGGTGTACTGCTGGTCGAAGTGACAGGTACACTGATGGGCACTGATGGGTGACAGGTGCACTGCTGGGCAACAGGTGCAATGCTGATGGGCACTGATGGGTGACAGTGCACTGATGGGTGACGGGTACACTGATGGGCACTGATGAGTGAAAGGTGCACTGTTGATCGGCACTGATGGGTGACAGGTACACTGATGGTCGACAGGTACACTGATGGGCAACCGGTATACTGATGGGGACAGCTACGCTGATGTCTGACTGTTTTACTAATGGGCACTGTAACAGGGGCTGTAATATGTGTATGCACTGTAACAGCTGTAACTCTCTGTTAGAAGATTCCTCTCCTCACACAAGATCTGTGTGTGAGGAAAGGAAGCTGGTAACAGTGAGTTACTGCTCTGTGTTTACATTTGTGACAGGCTGTAATTGACAATACACAGCCTGTCACGTGGTAATGAACGGCAGCCAACGGCTCTTTACCACGATCAATGATGAGCTGTGTCCAAGGGAGAATCTGTCAGGAGAATCTTTGTATTTTTAGCAATGAATGCTTCCTCTGATTGGCCGAAGGGGAGAGGTGGGCAGATGACATCTAAATTTACACCTTGGCCAATCAGAAGAAACCAATGGAGGAGACGCATTCACCTTGACTCAGTTCCAGGGGAAAGTTACCTATACTGCTGTGGAACACAGCATTGCACATTGCATGTAGCTAATGCTACTACAGTATACCAAAGCACACACAGCAACTGCAAAGTTATATAATGGAACTATTTCAAATTATAATAAACTTTGAATTAAATTCTAAGTTTCAGAGTTGTGGGCTTGGTTGCTATAATGAATGAGCTGACTGTTTGTCCCCAACCTAGGTTAGGACTGAATTTTGGCTGTTTGGGCATTCGGACAAATGTTTGAACTTTTGCTCACTGGCCATATATGGGCAATGACTTTATCTAAATATGGCCATGGCTATGATAACAAGTCCGCAATCTGTTATTTGGCTATAAGTACCATCAGGATAAGTTGTGTGCACCAAATTCTGTGTTTTTTTCTTTGGTGAGTTGGTGGGCATTGTGATTGACAATGGATTGAAAATGAGGAACATTTTTTGAGGATTTTTATTTTTTTAAATATTTGTGTTTTTATTTTGAGGTTACAATTCTTTTTTTTGGGTGTTTTTATTTTGAGGTTACAATTCTTTTTTTGTGACTGAGTAGGGGTACTATGTACCTCCCACACTCATTCACATCGACCCTCACAATCACCAGCCAGGCTTGTGGGGAACATGCCCATCAATATAGGACGGATTCAGCTCCCATTGAGCTCAGCAGGGCTTGAGTTTGGCATCCAAACATGAAGTTCTCCAAACCCTACTCAAACCAAACCCAGGATAGGTTGGCTCATTCCTAAATTACTATCTATTTTACTGTTTTATGACAGAATAGCTTTTATTTAGTAGTCTTGCAACTATTAATGTATGCGTTCAGAAGAAATCTATTCACCAAGACAAGCTGTTGTAGGTCAAATGATAGGCATTTCCACTGGAGACAAACAGCAATAAAAAACAGACACCATTTCTAACCCTTTTATATTCTATTTAAACAAATACAGCTTTGGTATTACTTACATATCAAAGAAGTGTAGCAGTAATTCTTGTAGGGGGGTACATCTTCAAGATCACAATGCAGTATTCACCTTATGTGTTTTATATTTTAATGCACTGTTGATGGCTTGACAAAAAATATTATGAGCATTTTTGTCATCTCTGCTTAAAACAAGTCCATTTTGAATGAAATGTTTAATATTCAACCTAAGCAGGTTTTGTATTTATGTTGTATTTTGGCACAGTAAAGCTGGGCACAGTTTTAATTTTACTTTATTTTGTCTACTGCAGTGGATGTCTTCCACTAAATCACAGCGCTCCAAATATCACAATAAGTGAAGAACTTCTAGTTAATCGAAATTTTAATACAACTACATTGTGGTTTGTAAGTGGAATCAATCTTATTATTGTGGAATTTGTGTTCTGCAAAGGAAGGCCTTTCAGAAAGCCAATATATACAAACTGTAAGTACTATATTCTTTCTTGACTTATTTTCTCCTGCAAAGCATGAAATAGAGAACAACTTCTATAGGTTCTTAAAAATGTCTATATACAGTATCTTGTGACAACTTGGGGTTGTTTAAACTCAATGGTTGTGCATAACAGAGAGTTTATCCCACGCCAGAAGTGTCTTTTCAGAGCTTTTTGTTTCCACTTTTATTTAAAACTCAAAGGTTCAACAAAATATATCAGTTGCCCACACAGCTTCCACCATCAAAATGAACAAAATAGTATTTAGCCTCCTGGCTCTCTTTGGCAATGCTGCAGCTCATAACTTGGTCCTCCTGACCATCTAACACAATGTCCAGTGCTCATGCACAAATGCTGTACCTCTGTCAACTTGTCTCTTTTCCTGAAGGTTTCTGCTGCTACGTTCTTTAGGCTTGGGCCTGTCTCTGTCCTGGGGAAGATATGTACCTCTCTGCTTCCTTGCAGACACACTCACTGACTGCCAATAGAGTGGAACACTGAAATCTGATTCTGATTCTACTATGACCTCAGCACACACCTGCACCATTAGTGTGCTTATTCTCGGCAAATTCTGACCTAGACTGTCAGTTTACACAATGGCATAGCCTTGCCCTGCCACAGACTAAACCTCATTTCTCAACACAGCTGCCCAGTGTTAAAAACACTCCATCTGATCAAAATGCAAAGCATAACTAAACACTAAGTCTACCCTATTTTATAACCCCTCATCATCATAGCTGCTCAAAATCCTGTGAAATACTAACCTAAGTTAATTTTTGAGAAAGCTGATTATCCAGCCCATGGGCAGACTGACAACTCATGGGGCCTCTGGGCAAAAGGGGATCATGGGGCCCCTGTGTCCTTGCACAAACTCAAAAAAGCCTATGAAAAAGGTACCAGGGGCATCTCATGGGGCCCCCTACTGACCCCGGGCCCTCGGGCAGTGCCCGAGTTTCCAAATGGTCAGTCTGCCTTTGATCCAGCCAATCAGTGTCTCTGCCTAAACACACATTCTATATAGCTTATCTCAAACACACCCATGATCGGATCCTAAAAATAATTTACAGCTGCTGTATTTTAACACAAAAAGTGTCTTAACTCAACTTATACATACAGTGCTATATATTCAAACCATAGCAAAAATAATGACTGCGATTACAAATATTGAAGGGTCCATGCTTAAAAAGGTGTCTGTGCTTAATAAAGTGTTCATGCTTAAAGAATATCCAGTACTCTACAGACAATAGTGTTCCATGCTATACAACTTCTTTCAACACTCACTGTTGTGGCTCTTTGCTCCACACCTTGTGTGATCCTCCACCTCCTTTAGGAGGCTTTGCTTCCTAATTGTTCTATGTGAACTACTGAGGAGAAAGGCATGCTTCTCCATGGTTCTGTATGCCTTTTATAATGAGTTAGTTCAGCCTCTGATTATGTCAATTCTGATGAAATGCATTGGGAAGAACATATGATCTGGCATGAATGTACACACATGCTGAGCGGCGCAACGTTTTCATATATGCTTGTTCATTTGCCTTGCTCATGAGTATCCATAATTTTAATAAATCTGCGAGTTATTTACGGTATTACACTATGTGGAGTCCTTTTCTCTCCTAATATGGCTATTGCATAATCTGACATTGTAGAGGTTACTAGCAGAGAAGAGGAACCTACCATTGTTTGCAATTTTTATTCACCCATCGTCTGGGGAAGCGCATCAGACCTCCTATAACTAAGGGGTCTTAATCTCCGGTAAGAGGCATGCTATTTCATGTTGGTGGAGGAGAGCTGCACTGGCTGTATTTTACACCAGTTTTTTTTTTAATTCCATGAAAGTGAACATTTTTCACAATTTTTTTTAATATAGATTAATGCCTACTAAGAAATTTGCACTGGGCACGCACTTGCACTGTTTTGAATGTTTACCATTGCATGATATCTATGCTATTTGGCTGTATGACCTTTTAAAGTGATAGCACAACACATTTTTTGGCATTTGTTATATTGTTAGTGCAACATATGTTATCGGTATTTTTATGAATAGTTTATAAAGAGATCATATACTCCGCAGCACTCAACAAATACTTAATGATTAGCATGTATGTACTTGGGAATTGACTTTCAACAACAAAAAATGGCTTAATGAAAGATTTTTACCCAGAAACAGAACAAAAATACAGAAAGAGAAAGACAAAACATTATCTCCATGATGATAATGACCCTAATAGAACAAATTTACTTTAAATCAAATTGGGAATGCAATTCTTATTGTATTTTTTTAACTATATGTTTTTGTACTGCGTTTACTGCTACTAATGGTGATAGTTTCATTTCTAGAGATCTTAAGTCAATTTTCATGTTTTTCTTACAGATGTCTTTACTATATTACTTATTGCACAACTGGCTGCATATCTCTTTGTGTACTTTGCTAATATTGAATCAGTGTACCGTATTATGGAGGTAAGTCTGCCACATAAATAGACATAATAATACCACAAGAAACATCTGAGGTTGGTTAGTAAAGACAATGAGATTTTTTTTGAATCCACATAAAGCTGCATTTTTAGTTTTTTACATGCCCTGGTCAACTGAATTGCCAGACTCCTGTAGCTGAGTTTCTGGTTTTTGCCTGCCTGCTGAAAATAATCCAAGGGGGTTGCTCTCACCTGTTAGATTTTGCAATTATGATTCATTATACAGGAGCGACAATCCTCTTATGCATAAGCAGGAGCAACGGTCTGTGGTATATGATAAAAAAATTAGATATTTTGACAAGAAATTTTCATTCATGTAGTGCCCAGGAAAAACACAAATCCAGAAGATGAATCCCACGCATAACATTTTGGGTGAACTGGCAGTCAGTTCATTCAAAACCAATATCCCAATTACTTGGATTTTGGAGAATAAAACTTACTAACATTTCTTTGTCACTCTCACGAACTCTGATGTCAAGACTTCTGTGTTTGACCTCTCAGGTCTGCCCACTTACCTGCCCACCCTTTCTGTATGAAATTCTGGAGGGAACATCTATTTTGTAGAAGAAACAGTAAGAAAACTTAGTAGGTGGGCTTTGAGACAGAAACTGTAGTAGGAAGATCACCCCAGTGGAACTCCAAAAAATACAAAAAGAGAGCTGCTCACTTACCAGTGGAAATCTTTAATCACAAATGCTGCTTCCAGTATACAATATAAAGTGAGGAAAAACACACATGGGCAGTGCGGTGCTCAATGCAAAATATGGGATTTTTCAAGAAGAAAAGAGATACATAAAAAGATTTTGTCCTTAAATATCAAAGTTTATCATATAAAATCCAGTTTTAGGTAACGCACCCGCATATGTGACAAGATTAAGTATTTGTTGATAGAATTCCAATTACAAAAAGTCATTTTCATCACAGCATAGGTAGAATTCTATTTAATAAAAAAAACTGCTCCATGTAAAAAGTCATCTTGTCTCACGTATAAACAAAATTGTACATATTTTACACAGTACAAACATTTTACTTTTTTTTTTTAAACTATGATCCTCTTTTGAGCTTCAACAGATTTTCTTCTGTATTGCTTTGTTAACAAGGTACTTTTATCCACAGAATTCTTGCTTGCTGGATCTTTTTTCATCTCATTCTCTGTAAACTCTAGCACATACAAATCCCAAAAGGTCAGCAGCTTTGTAAATGCTACTACTACCACATCTGGCATCAACATTTGTTCCATGATTGAACTTGCTTAATCATGCATCTTTCCCTTTCTAATGTTGTGTTAAATGAACTGTGCACATACAAAGTGGAATGCAAGAGAACACACAACTGAATATGTTTATATAAATGCACTGTACCCCCGTGTACTATTATTATTTCTTTTGTATAAACCCTAATTTACATAAGTATGAATAAAATAAACCAAAATCCACTTACTGTTGGCGCACTCATGAGTGCCCACTCCAGAGCCCTGCTCTGTGTGTCCATAAGACACACAGAGCGCGACTCTGCCCAGCCCTCCCCCCCCCCCCTGCTGCCCTCTCACCAATGCCAATGGCTCCTGCTGCTGTCTCTAAGTCAATGAGGAGTAAGAGAGCGAAGAGAGCTGCTGCAATCATGCACATTTCTGGATGGAGATCAGTCCAAGGTAAGTATAATGGGGGATGTGGAGCTGCATGCAGAAGATTTTTTACCTTTCTGGTTTTACAACCACTTTAACTCTTAGTAATCTTAGTAATGTTTCTCTTTATTATTGCTCTATTTCTTTATAGCTTGTCTGTACACCATATTACTGGAGGTGGAACACTGTTATTATGGTGGCCGTGCTTTTTGTCATTTCATACCTAGCTGAGGTAATGTTTCATGAAATTATGTTTCACATTCAGATTTTATTAATATTTTCACATATATGTAAAAGCAGGCATAAAGATTCTATTTAGTCTCGTTCTTTTTTATTAGATATTAGAAACAGTCTGATTTGTGCAAGTACTGATGTTATTATTGTTTACTCCACAAACCCCAACATGTACATGAATCTAGAACACCCTGCATGACCCTAGAACATGTTCCACCCATTTGATCTAAGCTTTGAATAGGGTTTCCTACTCATACATATACAAAAAAGGAAAAAGAACTGCAGACTTATTTAGGCAGTGCAAAGAGTGTCCATATTCTGTTTCGAAAACATTTTCTGCAATCGCAGGTTTTTTTTTTGTTAGCCTACAGAATCATTCTATTTTTTAATAACATATCATTTATTTCCTTGGAATTCCTTGAGATTTCATGATAATATATCATTATCTAAAGGTTAAATATAGAGATGAGCGAATCGAACTTGGCGAAGTGGAATTCGTTTCGAATATTAGGAAAAATTCGATTTGCACCGAATCCGAATATTAGCAAACTTCGGATGCACGAATCGAATTTTTCCCGATCGGCCGATTTTCATCCCTTCTACAGCCGGCAAAAAGTGTCCCTGCAGAGAGCTCCGCTATTTCTGACAGTTCTCTGACAGTTCCTTCACATTTACAGCGGTTGAAACATTGTATCTATTTGTTTCCATTTAGGATACAGATGTTTTTATTTGGAAACAAATAGATACAATGTTTCAACCGCTGTAAATGTGAAGGAACTGTCAGAGAACTGTCAGAAATAGCGGAGCTCTCTGCAGATACACTTTTTGCTGTACTGGAATTCTTCTTCTTTTCATTCTTCTTCTTCTTTTCATTCTTCTTCTTCTTCTTCTTCTTTTCATTCTTCTTCTCATTCTTCTTTTCATTCTTCTTCTTTTCATTCTTCTTCTTCTTCTTTTCATTCTTCTTTTCATTCTTCTTCTTCTTCTTTTCATTCTTCTTCTTCTTCTTTTCATTCTTCTTCTCATTCTTCTCATTCTTCTTTTCATTCTTCTTTTCATTCTTCTTCTTCTTCTTTTCATTCTTCTTCTTCTTCTTTTCATTCTTCTTTTCATTCTTCTTCTTTTCATTCTTCTTTCTTCTTCTTCTTCTTCTTCTTCGTCGTGCCCCGTGACTGCCCAAATGAGTGAAGTGTGCGGTGATTCTAAGATCGACGGCACTCATCTGCATGTCATACTGACTGACAGTATTATTTCTCTTCCCCAGCAGACTCCAAGGGCATTTAAATTAAAGGTATAGTGTTCTGCACTAATATAAAGGCTCTCTGAAGCCTAGAAACCCTTTTAATAAGTTAAATTTGCAGCGAATAAATTCGCATCGAATCGAATTTCTTCCGCAAATTCGGCGAATCAGCCAAATCGAATTTTTGAATAATTCGCTCATCTCTAGTTAAATATATCAGTCATTGGGTGCACATTTATAAAAGGTACAAACTGAGCATGGAGTTTAAAAGACCAGTTTGGGCCACAGCATAGAGTTTATTTCATGAAACTGTGAAATAGCCAAATGAAAGGAACAAATGTTAGATTGGGTCAGAAAATCCTGATCTGATTTGCTCTCTTACAGTAAGCTCATATAATAGTTTTATTTCTAAATATAATGGGTAAAGATTAGAAATTTTGTCAGGTCTTTGCTACTAACTCTATCTCCCTTGAGGACTGCCTTACTGTCCTGATAATCACCTTTCAAAAAGCCAGCAGAATTGAGCCATTTTTCTGAAGAAAAAAGATACTGCTTTATTTGCGGAGAAAAATCCCCACTTTCTGTACCAGTTTCACCTGATACAGACAGGTCTCAGCTTAAAAAGGGGGTCTGACCACAGGTCAGATATATCAGATATGCTGGTGCCTTTAGGTTCTGAGGCCCATAATAGGCAGACTGTGGACTTACGTGAAGGTGCCTACAATGTTGTAGTGTGGAGCTAGAATGGCATCAGAGTCCCTTCTGTATGCTTATTGTATTTACACTTAAAGCATAACTAAAGGCAAAACTTTTTTTTTTGTTTTGGACAAAGTGGAGATGGATTAGAACACCTATTAGGTTTTAATTGATTGCCTGTGTTCCCATTAGGGAGATTCACTTTCTATATTTTCCATGTAAAAAAGTAAGTAAAAGAAAATCCTAGATTTTGGGTTGTCCCCAGAAAAGTAATAGAGGGTAAATCTTCCAATGGGGAAACTAATTCTGGTGACCTGGGGGGACCCACGGGATTCTCTTAACTTGCAGAGATTTCCTCTCATTTACTGTTTGGCTGTGTGACAGGAAATGATGGTAAAACTTCCCAATGGGATATAGATGACAAAAATCTGACAGGGGATATAACCCTCCTTTACTCTATCCAAAATGGAAAAAAAAAGTTTTGCCTATAGTTCTACTTTAAACCAAATGTTATGGGGGTATTTTTGCTGAGCATCAAAGTAAAGGGTGGGAAGATTTACACTAACTAACAATGCAAGTGGGGTATGTACATTGACCAATAATGTAAACAGAGTGTTTACCCTGACCATTAATGTAGCAAAAGCAATTGCCTGATTAAGATCACTTATTCTAATTCTAGTTTTTATTTTATCATAATTATTTAGTCCTAAAATAATCTGTTTGCAAACAGAAATTTTGTTCAGTTGTTAAAATAGTTTTTTTCCATAGAAAGGGAATTTAACTCCTGAAGTTTTATAATTCATTATTTTATCTGGCAATAAAAGATTCAGTTCACTAAACATTAATTATGGTACTAATTTACTTTCAGCCATGTGACTGTTATTTCAGGTCTTATTGATCTTCTTTGCTCAAAAAAATGGTTATAGGGGCTCAATGTTTACGTAGTCTGCCAATGGCTATATATTGTATGTTATTGTACAGACGAAACTGTGCGATAAATCATGAAAATTGCTATGCAGTGTATGTGCACATAGAAATATATTTATACAGAGGAATAATTATTTTAGAAAGATGAGAATAAAAAATAAGGCTGTTTGGGCCTTGCGAAGCAAAATGTTGATATAAACAATAGAAAATAACAGTACAGAATGCGGAGAAGCTTTCAGACCGTCAGGGTATAAGGGAGGGATTGGGGAGACGTACAAAAGGTGGGAGATTTACACTTTATATGTGTATGAGAGAGTGATACAGAAGTTAGAAGGGATAAGGATCTATTTGGCTATCAATCAATAATAAACAGGTGATGTACTGTATGGCCACTATAATTCTGTTACAGTATTAAATAAGTAATAGTTCAACTATTATCCTTTTTTTTATTATCAGAAAACTAAAAAGAACTATTACACATTTTATTCAGAGATCATATTCTTCACAGCAGCCTACATAGAAAAATAAATATGCAGTCTACACATATTTAAGGTCCTTTTCTGCACTTTATAAATCATTTTAAAACTCAGATCTAGAATGCTAAATCTTTGTAATGGTCTGAAATTGTAATATTTAAATGGTTTGTTACCTTTATTTACTACATATGCAACTATACTAATTATTGTGTTTCAGGAAGGATTTATCGAAAACAGAAAGCTATGGTTGTTACTGAAGACATGGTTCAACTACCACTCAAAAAGCCAGTACAGAAATCTAGAAAGAGCTGTAAAAAATGATCCAAAATGGCCACCTATAAATGAAACTATCTACTCTGACCAAGTGGAGTGTCAAACCGATGTACAAAGCCAAACTTACGAAAACCCAGCATTTGATGAAGCAACAGAAAAGCAAAAAAATTGTATTAGTGATAGAGACTTATGAGTGTAAGCAAAAGACAAAAACAAATTAGTAAAAAAAAAATAATATTTTCATCTTTGGACTTACAAAAAACACAATTGTTTTCTAAAAGTTATAAATGCATATTTTGTTTTATAAATGATCTTAAGAAAAAAATAAGCAACAAATCCCATCTCCAGTCAGCAAATGATCAATACACATATTGTTTTAAAATAATAGGATAGTGACAAATAAAGCAATATTTTCTGAAACAGCATGTCTTTTCTGTATAAGTATGACAATATAGGTGCATTGTTGCCATCCTTAAAAAAAGATTGGGAAACTCCTGGTCACTACTGTTGTTCTAGAACTTCTGTTGTCCAAGGAGCACATTATTGGAATATCGGAAACATGGTTTTACAGCTCACACAACTGGGCTGATAATATCAGGAGGTACACTCTATTGCAGAGGGACAGAATTGGCAGAAAAGGTAGAGGGGTATGTATGTATGTGAAAGTGTGTAACTGCAGGTGAGTTTGAGAGATGATATCACTAACGAGAACTGTGATGGTGCAGAGTCATTCTGGCTGGAGCTGATAGCACTACAGAAAATAGTAAATTACTTGTGGGAGTGTGTTATAGGTCTACTAACATAAATAATGAGAAAGAGGTTCAGCTCCTTTCACAGATTCAAATGGCTGGGAAGCAGGTTGATGTTTTTAATATCATGGGTGCTTTTCACTATCCCGATACTAATTGGGCAAATGGAACTGCACAGTTAGCAAAGGTTTGCCATTTCCTAAATGTATTGCAGGACAGTTTCATGGAACAGGGGGTGGAAGCCCCAGCATGAAAAAATGCTCTGTTGGACAACTTGGGTAATAGTGACAACTTGGGTAATAGTGATCATGGTATAATCACATATACATACGTTACAGGAAAGAGAAGCATGTTAGTATGACAAGAACTCTTAATTTCAACAAAAGGAAATTCAATAAGCTGAGGTCCTTACTGCACAATATTCAATGGGACCAAATATTTGCAACGAAGAGCACACAAGGCAAGAAAGAGTGTTTTAAAGGTGAATTAAACAAGTGTATTAGTCACTGTATTCTATTGGGTAACAAGCAGAAAATAACAAAATTAAACCCTGTTTGGCTAAATACTAGTGTAAAAAAAACAAATAAAGAAACACAGGCTTTTTAAAAGTACAAAGTAGAAAGGACACTCTTGGCATTCTAGATTTCAATGAATGCAACATAAAAATGCAAGGGCGCAATCAGGGAGGAATAAAAGAAACACATTGCTACAGCAAGTAAAACA
The DNA here is from genome assembly GCF_062004578.1 of Staurois parvus. NCBI lineage: Eukaryota > Metazoa > Chordata > Amphibia > Anura > Ranidae > Staurois > Staurois parvus. Next base: position 1,445,675 of record NW_028318546.1, read on the forward strand.
AATGCCATTTTTTTTAAAACAAGTTGTAATATGGAGAGCCTAAGATCACCACCCAGCTACTTGTAAAATTAACAGTCATTAATGGAACCTCAAAGCAAACAGACCAAAAATAGCTTTCTTCAGCAAAAACAAAGCAAACAGTCAATAATCCTGGTTTAATTAAGATAACATAATAGCTTGCCGCCATTATACCAGTCCCACACTTGGGTTTAGGGTTCCTATGTGCTTTGGTGGTACTGCAAAAGCTGCAGGAGCTCAGCAAAATTGTGTCTCCATTTCCAAAGGGTCCACACTTCCCCACAGCTGTGAACTACTCCACACTACCTCACAGACACCTGCTGGATGTTTCCTCTTCCTTTCAGGCCTTCCTTCCAGACAGGGTAACCCTTTGAAAATCAGTCCCTGTAATCAGAATTAGAGGCTCTTTCCCACCCATAGGAACCGCAACCCAAATAACAGGGAAACATACCTGACTTCTAGTACACATCCTGTACAATATTCATTGCAAAAGGTTATTAAAGAACAGATAAGCTTCATAACAGATGAACTCAGCAAGCTGGTCACAAACAACAAGGAAAAGGAAGATGTGTTAGAAATTTTTTTCAATGTCCAAAAAGATGGGTTTTATAGTCTTAACAGTAATATTAATAGAGTTTCACCAAAGGTTCCACTCTGATTGACTGAAAACCAAGTAGAAAAGAGACTAGAGAAACTTAACCACTTGCCTACCGGGAACTTTTACCCCCTTCCTGCCCAGGCCAATTTTTGTTGTCGCAATTTGAATGACAATTGCTCGGTCATGCAACACTGTACCCATATACAAAATATGCACAAAAATAGAGCTTTCTTTTGGTGGTATTTGATCACCACTGGGTGTTTTATTTTTTGCATAAAAGGAAAAAGACCAAAAATGTTTTTTAAAAAAGTTTTTCTTTGTCTATTATAAAATTTTGAAAACAAGTATATTTTTTCCGTCACTGATGTGCGTTGATGAGGCTGCACTGATAAGCACTGGTAGGCAGCACTGATGGACACTGATAGGCAGCACTGATGGGTGCTGATGAGGCGGCACTGGTGGGCATTGATGAGGCTACACTGATATGTGGCCCCGAATGGCACTGATAGGCAGCAATGATGCACACTGATAGGGGGCACTGGTGGGCACTGATAGACGGCACTGAAGGGCACTGATTGGCAGCACTGACTGATGGAACTGACTAGCGGCACTGCTGGGCACTGATGAGCAGCACCACTGGGCACTGATGGGCAGTACTGTTGGGCACTGATTAGCAGCACCACTGATGTGCAACACTGTTGTGCACTGATGGGCACTTTTGGGGTTGCGCTAATAACCAGGGCACTGATAAACAGTACCCTGAAAGGGAAGGGGATAGTAGTAACATTATCACCAAATATGGCCAGTTTCCATATTTGGGCAATGACATTGACAATGATGTCACCACTATACCATTCCTTCCCTTATATAGCTGGTAACAGTTTGGGGAACTATCATTCAGTTAGTGGTCTTTATGTCTAGTTACATCTTTTTTTATTACTAACTAGGGGTACTATATACCCCATACTTATTCACATTAAGGAGGTGTGATCTGGGTGCTCCTTCATTATACAAGGGGGCTTCCACATTTTGATAAACCCACTTCCCATAGACTCCAACGACCACCGGCCAGGGCTGCGGAGATGAGGTCCTTGTCTTCTTCAACATGGGACCCCAACATGTTGAGGGAATATGAGCTGGTATGGTTTAGGAGGAGAGGCTCATGCTTGTGCCCCCCCCCTTTCCTGGCCAACCAGATTGCATGCTTGGATTAATTGGCATATGTACATAACAAAGATGTGCCCCTTCACAAGCAGGAAGAAGACAACCTCCAGGCACATTATTTGAAGGAATTAGGCATTTCAATGTTTCACTTAAAGCATTTAGAAATCACTGCACCCGGCCAAAGGTTTTTGCATTGGTACATATTCCCCAGGGCAGTGCCCACGCACTCAACCGAACTTTACCCAAATAGTGCAGCGCTACCATAAACTAAAAAACTTTCTTCTCATGCATACATCCTTAGTGCAACCACCACCAATGATAAAATAGTGGTAAAATAGGCTGCTCACTTTGAATCCCGACCTAATAACATAAAAGAGGTAAAAAGTGCTTGTATCCCTTTAAGGGAAATTAAGGATACCAATACAGCCTTTACAGTGATCCCTCAGAGCCATCCAATATTCAGGATATGAACCAGGTGTGTCACATATAAAACATAAGCTCACCATTGTTTATTTGAAAAAAATATAGGATTAAAATACTCACTTGAAAATCATCTACAAGAGCATAGCAGAAAGAGCCAGCACCACTGATCCTTTCACCTCTCAGTTCAGCAGACTTAAGCTCACCGCTCTCCTTGTCCATCAGTAGTGATGGCTGACCATTCATGTGTCCTGCGAACGCACAAATGGAAGAGTGCTTTCACAGTGCATTGTGATTGACCAAAACAACGCACCTGACTTTGGCCAATCACAGCACAACTGAGGAGCTAGCGATGACGTCACCTCATGCTTTGCCCAATTGATTACATCTGACCAGAAAATGTCAGATTGCAGCGAGTGCTTGGTGTGTGTGGACATGTTGGCCGGCAACGTTTTTTTTTGGCAAGTCAGCGTCATCGTGACAACGCTGGATGACGTGACTGACAATGGATTACTACGATGGAACCATTTTATTGGCTTTTTTGTACACATCTATTTAGCAAAACTAAGCCAACTATCATTGAGGCCTATCTGCAAGGTGGTGCATGTTCTTTAAAGACTGTACCCAATAGATGGCTGATGGGTGGCTACAGATTAACTGTGGGCAGGACAGTATTTGTTCCGCTCACCACAGCTGCAGTCCTATATGCTTGGTTGACACAGTAGGCTCAGCAGTCATGATCAGGCTCTCGCTGGCTGTAGGCACATATAGTAACTGGTCCCTCCAGCTTTGGGTCCCAGCAAGGCAGGAGAACTTTCAGTATCTCTGTCTCTGATGTCAACACAGCCATCACAGCAATAAGTCAACTCTCTCTCCAGTCGCACAGAACACCGAAAAGGCACCCCTGACTCCACGCAGGCTCTGCACCCTCTGGCTCCCCTCACTAGACTGCCCAGACCTCTGGTAAATTGCCTAGGAATAGTTCTGTCCTCTCTTCTCAGCATACAGAGAATTCTGGTCCTTGTAGCTTGCCACCCCATAGCCTCCAACAACACTCCTTTAAGGACCACATGTCCAATGATCTCCCACTGATTGGTTCATTGCCACTGCTATTGGGGGAAGTAAAGAAAGGAGTGAGAGAATTTCACACAGAGCCAATACACTCACAGCCAGCAGTGCAGCATGAAAAGGGAAGAGAGAGAGAGCGAGTAGGCACACACAGCCCCTGGATGAGCTGCTCTACAAGTAGTACAGTAGCGAGGGAGGGGGCAGTTGGGTATTCACACAGCCGGTGGGCATGTAGCTACACACTTTAATGAGAAGCTGCAACTTCTTATTTGCATATTTATTACCATACTTCCTAGGTTACCTGCACAAATACATATTTACATGGAAATTATTATATTTCAGGGAGAAATCCAGTTTTAGGAAATAAACTAAAATGATTAGTCTAGCAAAACACAAACAAACAAAACAGCTTTTACAGCCATACTCATCTCCTGAGGGAGTGTCATCATGTAAGCCTTGGTTCACAATACAAATCTGAAGAGAGCAGGGCTGACACCTAATGACAGGGCAACAGTACTAAAAACCAGTGGCAAGAAGAAATATGGATTTAAGGTATCTTTAGTGGATTTCAAAAATATATTTGTGTGGTACATGGAGGGAGAAGTAGGACAAGTCGGGTAAGGGTAGAACAATATTTATTTAGCTAACCAACATGAGTTGGGTAATAAGTTAAGCGTTGAGTGTGTAGATACAAAATAAAAATAGAAAAAAACCACATGCTATTAGACTTGGTTCACACTACTACGACCTGAAAGTCGCGCAACTTACAGTGCGACTTTGTTAAGCGACTTGAGTACTACTTTGAATCAACTTCGAAGCAACTTTCAGGGAATGCCTGGGTGATATTCCTGTGATATCGAATCCAAATCACATCAATATAGACGAGGATCCGACTTGAAGACAACTTCCATTAAAGTCTATGGGCACAAGTCTGATAGAATTTGCCTTGAAGTAGTACAGGAACCTTTTTTAAAGTCAAAGCGACTTCAGTAGTGCTAATTAAGACAGCTGTCATTGACTAACATGGGATTTCACATGTCATGCGACTTCGGGTCTCACAAGTCGGAACCCAAGTTGCAGTGGCATGAACCGAGGCTAAGTACTCTATAAAAACAACTATAAATAAATAAGTCAAATCAAAGTGTCACTAAACCCAGGACCCTGCATTCTCTAAATCTGGTCTCCCAGAGTAAACACAACATGGAAATGCAATTATTTTAGTAGATGTAAACTGCTAAAAACCTTTTCTCATCAGCAGTTAGAGCAGTCTTGTGATTTCTATCAGTGTCCAGCTGAGCACTGGTTAAAACTTGTAGGAGGAGTTTTCATTCTGCTCTAGGAGGATGCAGGACCCCTGGCATATGGCTGGACAATGCTGATTGGCCTTGTGCTGATCACATGCACTCTTCCAAGAAAAAAAAAACTCTCTAGCAATACACATCAAACTGAGCATGTGCAGAGTGACTCCACATGATCTGTCGTATCAGGAGATAAGAAGGGGGCACTGGAAGAAGGGGAAGATCAGAGAAGTCAGGATCAAACAGTGTTATTACATAATGTGGAGGATTAACCCCTTAGGTTCCACAGTGAGTATAATCATGCTTCACTGCATATACAGACTGATTTTACTGTTGTGGGTTTAGTACACTTTAAGTCAAACTGAATCAGGAAAACAGCTGCCACCCAACTGTGCAATCACTCCACTGTATTAATGAATCTAAATTAAATACTGGTGATGCACTTCCAATATGACATGACTAATCAAATATCGTATATCCTCATACCCTTAATCATAAACAGATCAGTCCAGTATTCAGTATCATTTTGTAAATGTGCAAAAAATACATATATAACTCTTAAAGCATAAAAAACTAAAGAACGTTATCTTGTCAGAACAGCAATATGACTTCCATTAGCATGAACAAACACCACCGTGCCCTTTTCCACACTTCATGGGTATCCCCTCACCTTATATCATGGACCCCACTGCAAAAGGAGGGTCATTTGCCATTTTAAATTATAGACCATGATCCTTCTCAGCATTCAGCTGGTCATTACCAATCTCCCAGGAACAGATACATTAAAAAGAATAGAATAAAAAAGAATAGAAAATAAGAGCATAGAATGGAAAAAATATAGAATAGAATGAAACAATATAATCATCTTCCAAACTTCGAATTTTGAATTGAATAATTAGAATTCAAATTCCAATAAATGCCAATTTGAATTCGGTCAAATTGAATTCGAAAACAAAATGGAACAAAACGAATTCCAAAAATGAATTAAACAAATTAAAAGAAACTAAATTATTTACATAACATATCAAAACAAAACAAATTTTTTTTTTGTTCTGCACATGTCTAGTGCTAATCAATCGGCCACTGTTCTGCCCAAATATTATGAAAGGTGTTCCATGGAAGAGATGGAAAAGGAAGAGCCATGATACAGACTTTGGTCTGCAACAAGTAGAAGCACACGCAAGCACAGAGGGATGGGAGTGCTTTTTTTATTATTATTTATTTTATTTTTTTACACTGTCTCCTTATGTATTTATTTATTTAATCACTTTTATTCTTATCACAAGGAATACAAACATCTCTCCTTTACCTTTAATAGCATATGATAAAAAAAAAAAAAAAAAAGATTTATTTTATGTTTGGAAAAAAAAAATGTTTACATCTGGCCCAGACCGTAAGTGACGTCACAACGTCACGCTGGTCCTCCTAGATCATAAAGGTGAGGAAAGATGCTCTGGCCTCACCTCTGTGTCTAGCTGTCGCAACCGCTGGATCAGATCCTGGGCTCGCTAATTAACCACTCGGATCGCTTTTATGTGAAAGGGAAACGACTGCTGAAAAAAAAAATATTGATAGCTTTAGCGTTAAGCCCAGTATACCACTTCAAAACCACAACATGTGTTATTTACATGAGATATATTCATAGATCTGAGTTACTGTATATACTGTATACATCTGCTGGGGAAAGAGGTCAGAAAGAAGCAGTGGCATATAGAGTAACTGTACTGGTGTACAAAAAAAACATTTATGAAATCGTACCACACTTGTGTTATACTCCTACAACTTTGCATTCTATATTCAGGTACCATAATTTCATATAGTTTGAAAAGGGCATATAATTGTTTTTTGTGTATCACTTTGTGTATCAATACTCTTAAAAGAGATAGAATGGATGCAGGTAACACCCTCACAGGAGGAAGCATGGCAACGCTTCACACAGGGATATTTTTATTAAAGACTTGAAGTGCAAATGTTTCAGCATTCAAACAAAAGTCACAAATAATATCCGCAGGACCAGAGCTACCACTAGGCAAACTAGGCAGCTGTCTAGGGAGCAGGGATGGCCAGGGGCGCCCGAGAGGGCAGTACAGCTGGCCCTGCTGTAACATTAACCCCTTCACGCCAAAGGGTAAAACAAATCTAAATGCCTAAGCACAATTTTGCAAGGTTGACATGTGTTAGTAAAACCATACATATCATCACAACTACTTTGTACATCCAGGTGGATTATACCTTGTGTTTTTTCAGGACAAATTGGGCTTTCATTTGGTGGTAAATGGTAATGGATATCTCCTAATTTTGTTTTTATTATCAAAGGAAAACTGGTCCAAAATAGTAAAAAAACATTTTTTTTTAATTTAGCTGTGTGTTTCTTGTTACGACCATAACCTACCTCCATAGAACAACCCAAAATAAATTCTCCAGCTCTTGACGATCGCAGTGATACCATATATTTGTATGTTATTTGTTGTTTGTACCCATAGTACAGCCCAGAAACAATAGTGCGCATTTTGTTATTGTCTTTTTTTTTTTTACCTAAAACACATTGACACTGACATTAACACTAACTGACACTGATACCAATTTTTTTTAAAGCCTGACCTTTGACCCTGACCTTTGACCTTGACATTGGACCCTGACCTTGACCCAAACACTAACCCTGGTACTGAACTAGATCAAACCTTGATCTAGGTATTTTTCTTTATTTTTTATTTTATTTTTTAATATTTATTTATTTATCTTCTTTTTTTTTTCTTACAATCATTTTTTTATCTCTCTATGTCAGGAGTTAGAGAGATACAATGTATCTCTCTTCCTCATTCATAGAGAGAGAAAAAACAAGGGGTCGGGCTGCACAGTGACTGATCACTGTGATAGCCAATCAGAGATTATCACAGCGATCATGTGACCCGGAATCAGGAGTCCCGGATCCCGATCGTTAGAACATTAGGGAGCGGCGCGCTCCCAGCACAAAGACAGGTACGCAAATATGTGGCCCCATGGAAAAAAGCCCAGTTCCGTGAGGCTGCATAGTTGTGTGCTGTCAGTGTCAAGGGGTTAAATATATTTTCCCTGGGCCCCATCAGTTCACCAGAGGGGCCCAGGAGGCATGGACTCTTTTTTTAATTTATTTTGGGCACAGGGGGCTAAAGTCGCACTGTGTTTTGCGATGCTCACAGCCTTTCACTGCCAAAGTGAGTATCCCTTCCTCCTCTGGAGGTCGGTAGGTGAAGGCTGTAGCCCGCTGGCAGTAGGTGATTGCTGAGGGCACAGGGAACAATGGGAACCCAGTGCAAAGAAAAGCTCACAATTTCTGTTTTCTGAGGCACAGACAGAGATGCTGACAAACCGACAGACAGCACCTTTTGTACTGTGTGATTATCATCATGTCAATGATGATGATCACATAAGCACAGTGAGATGCTTCCTGTTAGTTCTTATTTACACTTGAGTTTGAGGGACATTAACAATATGTGGCTGAGCCACACTTTTACTGTCCTCCAACCATTCCCCATTATGCTGCAAAGGCACTGCCACCATAGAATGGTAATAGTGGTGGGATGTTGTGGAGAACTCCTTGCTGCCGTACTACAGTGGCAGTGCCTTTGCAGCATAATGGGGAGTGGTTGGGGGTAGTAAAAATGTGGCTCAGCCACATATTTTTAATGCCCCTCAAATGCAAGTGTAAATAAGAACAAGAAGCATCTCATAGAGTGTGTATAAATCTGACAGGCTGATTGTCAGGTGTAAATGATCCAATAGCTGTGCAGCCTCCAGATCACTTCCACAACCCCCATGTGCCCTGCAATGATTCCCAGGCTCTGCACTCCCAAAAGGAAACCTGGGACCTGCATGGTGGGTGCCACCAATAGAAGGAAGGGAGATCAGCAAACACCTGTTCACTGATCTCCCTTTCCTGTTAATGACCCAGAAACAACTTGTAAAACCTCACTTCTGGGTCCTGGTATCACTGTCCCCAGACAGGATTGGATGATGTTAATTGGAGACTAAGCCATCTCCTGCAAACTTCAGCCAACCTGTGAAGAATAGGTATCCAGCAGGGGCGGACTGATGACTCATGGAACCCCTGGGCAATAGGGGATCATGGGGCCCCTGTGTCCTTGCCCAAACTCAAAAAAGCCTATGAAAAAGGTACCAGGGGCATCTCATGGGGCTCCTGACTAACCCGGGCCCTCAGGCAGTGCCCGAGTTTCCAAATGGTCAGTCTGCCCCTGATATCCAGCCAATGAGGTGCTGCACAAGCCGTGCTTCCTCTCAGCTCCCCAGTCCACTTCCATATGGAGCTAATGTTGGCAAGGATTAGCTCTGTGTAGAGTTTTGTTTGAAGTTTTATAGGGGTGCAAGTAGGTGGTCTTGCCTAGGGTGTAAATAGTCTAGTACTGGCCATGAATATCTGTAATATGTGTGAGATGTCAGTTTCTATTTGTTGCCTTTTGCGGGATGAATGTGATATTCCCTAACCATTTCCTAAGAGAAAATAGCCTTGGGAACATTCAGATTTAAAGTTGTTCTAATCACAAAAGATTTTTTTACCATAAAGTGGCTGTAAAGGCTCAAGGTTTTTGACCTTGAAACATTCTATACCTGAAGGTAAAAAACCTTCTGTGTGCAGCCCCCCCCCCCCAAAAAAAAAAGAAAACTTACCTGAGCCCCATCCTCTCCTTCCTCACTGGCTGAGACATCAGCAGTAGCCTTTGCCTCCTGTTACTGTCAATCACAGCCAGTAAGCCAATGAGGAAGTGTTGTCAAGGATAAGTAAACTCAATAACAGTGAATGCTATTCAACATAGAAAATAAAATCATTGACAAAGGAGATTATTTCTTGTATTGTTTTGTTACAATCAGCTTTGACCAAGGACTGTCTGCAATACATACCTTTCCTGGCCAACCAGTTAAGTGTCTGCTGTTTAGGAGAAACTCACACTTTTTTTTTTGCTTGGAGTCCCCCTTAAATCTGTACTAGGTCCAAAAAGGTCCGCATGGGGTACCCTCCTAAAATCCATAAAATATTCAAGGGTTCTTATATCTATTTTGAGGCACACAGGTGTCCGTTTATGACACAGAGAATAGCTGAGGATCACACCTACTCTCTGGTCATTCACAGTTTATAACACTCAGGAGATCAGCAGAGAACATGTTCAGCCCTTCACTGGAGATCTGTGTTCTCCCTCCAGATTCTCCAGCCCAGAGCTGGAGAATCGGAGGGACCGCAAACTAAGCAGCGATAATTTACCTCTGCTTAGTAAACTGATCTTTTACTGTAATCTCGTGGGATTATAGTAAAATCAGCCGTTTTCCAGCATTTGTAGACCGTTCTCCAGCGTTTGTAGACCGTTCTCCCTTTGTTCGGAGAACTGATCTACACTGCTTCATAAAAGGCATTCACAGGAGAACTGTGTTCTCCAAGAATGCCAGAGAACTGAGCAGCGATCATTTACCGCTGGTTCATAAACGGACACCTTAATGACTTTTTGTCATTCTTGCTGTAGGATGTTCTACAGCAAAAATGCCATTAACAAAGAAAAAAAGCCTTTCAAAATCTCCCACAATATATAGTAGAGCCATAGAGATGTGTTGCTTAAAAAAAAAATAAAAAAAAACAAAGAAATTGTCAATGACATTTACAATCAATGTTAAATATTTTTTTCCTTTGTAAATGTCAGTGCTGCTGCAGCACATTCTGTACTGCACAGATACGTGTCCCGTCACAGGCAGGATTAGGACATCCCCCAGGCATGTAGTTAAACCAGTCCATCTCTAGAGCATTTTTTTCACTTGTTGCAAATATATAAAATCTATATTATTTTTCCTCAAAATTACTTGAAACTCCAACAACAGTATATATTTTTTTTCCAAAAGCGGAGGCCATTTAGAATACCAGATGGTAGTTGCAATTTTGTAATGATATTTGTGCAAATGTTTTTCAAACACATATTTTAAGGAAAAAAAATGAAATTAAATACATTTTAGTGCAAATGTACATAATATAATTTGCAAAATATAAAAGATGAGGTTATGTCAAAAAATAGACACCAAACATGTCAAGTCTTAAAATTTCATGTGTCCGTAATTTTTGGAGAAATATGGTAAATAAAAATTTCCGTCCCTGTGGTAAACCCAAACATAGCGTCCCACGACACTTTTCTGAAATTCATAATAAATCCATCCATGATCTCCAAGTATGGATTATTGATTCCATACCTGATATATATTCTACAGCTGAATGTTTTCAGCGAATATGCAGGCAAGAATCTTTTTGGATATATACCCTAGATACACTGGCCCCCACGGGGTTAAATAAGGAAATTGAGGTCCATACCATGTTATGATTCTTTGTTTATTTGTGCCCACTTGTACCTTTATTTATTCATATACCTGTATAAAGCTCCAACTTACTGGCACTGCATTTATCTTATGCATTATATATATATACAGTATATATATATATACTGTATATTCTTCTGTGAATAGCCAATCTCAGTCGACATTGTACTATATACTATATATTATTATGGTCTTTGAAACTGCCAAAGTAGTATATTATCTGCCACTCACCAATGTTTATATATGTCTGCCGCAGTTCATGTCTCTTGATCAGTGACTGTAATTATGTTTTTTAAATTTGTCATTATTACTGTGCACTATATACATTGCTGTTTCCCAAGCACGTCTGCCGAGCTGTGTTGCTAACTCTGCCTCCAGCTCACCACTGTCCATCTATCCGCATAGTCCGCCCTGTCCGGTCCTACTCCTTTAAGAGAGTGACATCCCCAACATCCAATCAGGTCTGAAGAAGAAGCAGGTGCTTTGAAATGAGTCACCTAACCCATCCTTGCCTTCTCATTGGTTGCCCGCCTGGTCTGGACTTCTGTGTGCTCTATACTGGTTATGGCGCTGTTCTCCAACAGCTGACAACTGACGGCTGCCATCCCTCTCTATCCCAAGGGACCAGGGCTCTGACTGTCACCATCGGCCCTCCACTGGCCAAGCTGAGGACTGACATACTTGCTTATCATTCTCCTACCTTTGTGAGTAGCTATAGGCTATTGTTTTTGTAATAATTTATTTTAATCCTCTGTATTTAGGTTGACATTCCCTTGTGTCCTTTTATATTTCCTACAGAGTATTGCTTTGCTCTAAGGGGAGCTGCCATTGCTAGTGCCTCCAATATGGACTCAATGGACCTTATGGACTTCATGTGATATTTTTACCTTTTATACATTTTTACATGGTTTATTGTTGTCCTATTATTGCTACATTTGTTTATCCAGTTTTATCTTATCACAAGAGTTCCCTCTCAGTGCCAATTATCCTACTGGCTATTCCTGGTATGTGCCTGCTGTACCACTTACTTGTATGAAAAAGTGTCATGTTCTCTTTGTATTGCTGTGTGAAATACCTGGTGTTCCTGCCAACCTGTCTGCTTTCCTATTGAAAACTGACCACACTAGGAAGGAGAACACAGCTTTGTCAGTTCCCTCAGTCTGCTTTCCTCCAATGATCAGATTTGTCCTGACACATCCCCCTGCCCAGCCTTTCAATGTGCTGCTGTTTCTCCTCCCTGAGCACTTAAAGCAGCTGAGGACAGAGGGAATGTGATCACTTATACAAAAAGGAAAAAAAGGAAAAAAATATATATAATTTTTTTTGTATAAGTGTTTTGCATATCATTTCTATTTTAAACTGAATTGGTTGCTTTACTAGGTAAGGATTAACCTATTCTTTAACTGTGATCTATGGCACTAGAATTGTTGCTCTCAGTCTGATGTTTGTGTGATACACATGTGATGAAATCCTAGTTTACAGTGTACCCTGTACTGAATTTGAATTTGTGGATGTGTGCAGGGCAACAAGAGTATTGTTTATTTTTTGTTTTTTTTTAAATACATTTTATTACACAATAATTTTTTTATTTGTTTAAATTTAACTTTATTGCTATCACAAGGGGTTTAACAAGCCACAAGCTCCATGTGATAGCATTGAGCAGATGACTGGAACTCTCTATGGAGGCATTGGGGTATGTTAGATTCCCAATATTTCCCTTGTCCTTCAAAGTAGCTAACCAAGCACAGATCATATTTTGTTAACTGCTTCCCTGGTTGCATCAGCCAGGAAATGACAGCTCTGAAACCGGAAGTGTTAAAATCATTGTTGCTTCTATCTTCATTCACTGTATAGGTGATCAAGGAACACATATTAACAATTGCGGTCGCACATACCAAAATGGCCAACTCTCTGATCCACAGACATGGCAGCGTGACATCGACAAGTAGAGTTCATCCAACACGTTTCGTGCGCATGCACGTCCTCAGGGGCACACCCATGGGATCCGTGGATCGAATCGGTGTCCATTTTGGTATGTGTGACCACGATTGTTAACTTTCTTCCACGTGGAATATTTCTTTTACATGTAATGTTTTTATGAGCTGTGAGCATCTTTTTCCAAGGTCCAAGCCGGGTCTGAAACAGCGCTATAGAGTGGATAATCAGGATCCCTTAATGAGGAGGTATATGCTACTGACCAAGTAGCTTTCTGGTGAGTGCATGGTGGTAGAGGACCCTGCACTGGAGAGGAGCACTTGGTGGGATTGAACACAGTTTGTCTTGGTTGGCACTGCAAGCATACAAATTTACACTGGAAGAATTGTTTTTTATATATATATATATATATATATATATATATATATATATATATATATATATTTATGCTTTTGCACTTTTGGAAAACATTTATTTGCATGTTTTTACTCATTGATTTGGAATATGGGTTTGGTATACATGTCTGGATAGACACTTTATGCGCTGCACTGGTTTGTTATTTATATATGCACTTAGACTTGTCACATTCTTTTAGTGCAAGTTGCTCCTAACTCTGTAGCGCTCACCATTTACTTTTATCTGTATAGTTATAGGACAATTTTCAATATTGGTCAATTGTTCTTAAGGCTATTTTCTCTAAGGAAATATTTAGAGAATGTTACATTCACCATTCAAAAGACAACAATTACAGACTGACACTTCACACATATTACAAATGCTACGGGTATTATTTGTGACAGTTTGTTTTATAAACAGACAGTGCTTGCTGATCAATTCCAAAAAGACTAAAATCTGGGATTTTCTGTTACTACTACTGCAGAGGGTACTTAACAAGCAGTCTGATACATTTGCAATTGTTGCTGGTTGTTCTCCAATTGCCTTACCTCCCATTTTGTTTCATATAAATAATGAAGTAATGAAGTGTGATCAAGGATAAGGAAACTGGATTCTAGTGAATGTTTTTCAGCATATAAAATCATTTTACTGCTTTGACAAGGGGGATTATTTATTGTACTCTTCTAAATGTTACAATCAGCTAGGTATCCACAATCAGGCTGGATGTTTCATATCATTTATCATTATATCAGAATAATTCAATGCGGTTCATCATCTGACCATCCAGGTTTTGTGCTCATCTATTTTCTTTTTCTCTGCATCTTGAATTAACACTAACATGTATGGGACATCATCTTTATCAGTGTTTCTCCACCTTTTTCCAGTCTGGGCACCCTTGAAAAGTATTTTCAGTCATAAGGCACCCCTGTCCAAGGCCTGGTTCACGTTACTGTGTGTCGCAGAACGCACACAAAATCACGCTCATTCTTGATATGCAGACAAATGCTCTGCTCTTTAGGGGTTCCCCAAACATTGGCAAACACTGGGTGTTTTTGGTGTGGTGCAATTTTAAAACTAAGTTCAGTGACGACTTTCCCTGCATTTCTGAAGGTAAGGCAGCCCATTGAAATGAATGGATTGCCCTACAAACAGCCACACAGATGTGAAGTAAGGGCCTGTTCACCTGTGAGGTTGGAGGACAGTAAAACCACGCAATTAAGCTGCTTTTACTACCTCCTACTGCAGAAACAGCAGCTGGGGAAATACACATGTTGTTGCCGCAGCTGGAAGTATACCTCCAGGCAGGGGCGGACTGACTATTTGGAAACTCAGGCACTGCCCGAGGGCCCGGGGTCAGTAGGGGGCCCCATGAGATGCCCCTGGTACCTTTTTTATAGGCTTTTTTGAGTTTTTGAGTTTGGGCAAGGACACATGGGCCCCATGATCCCCTATTGCCCGGGGGCCCCATGAGTTGTCAGTCCGCCCCTGCCTCCAGGTGAATGGGGTTGAACTACAACCACTCTGCACATTACACGCAGTTGTGGTGTGGTGATTGATGCTGCTTTTTAAACCAGGTGGTGAGGAGGCAACATATTGCCTCTTTACCACCTATCAAATGCCTCTGCAATCTGAGCATGGATTGCTTTTGAGAGGAGCAGCAGTCCTTGCTGCTATTACAAACAAGTCCTAATAAAGCAGTTCTGAAAGGACCGGAATAGGGGGTCAAGATTAAAAGTAAAATACATATACACACATATAAAAACAAACACACATACAAACACATATACACACACACATACGTACACACACACACACACACATACACATGTATACACACACACATGTACACACCACACAGGGGCGGACTGAAAACTCATTGGGCCCCTGGGTGATAGGGGATCATGGGGCCCCTGTGTCCTTGCCCAAACTCAAAAAAGCCTATGAAAAAGGTACAAGGGGCATCTCATGGGGCCCCCTACTGACCCCGGGCCCTCGGGCAGTGCCTGAGTTTCCAGATTGTCAGTCCGCCCCTGCACACACATATACACATGTACACGCACACACACACACGTATACAGCCCTATAAAAAGTTAAAGTACCTTAGCTTCCATCACACACTCTAGGGGGAGGCAGAGAGCACAGAAGACACTTCACTTTGCTTTCACTTTGCTCAGCTGTGTGACGGCTCCCAGTGCTAATGTACAGTGCAGCTGGGGATAGGGAGCTCGGGCTCAAGTGACAGCCAAAAAAGGCTGATCTATAACATAAAACTTATTACATTTAACTCCTCCGTCCTTTAAGGCCTTATGCACACAGGAAGTTTTTACTGCCTCTGAGGGTTGTCAGGTTTTTCATTGCTGCTTTCAAACATCCCTCCGTGTTAGCCTATGTGTCCATGCACTCATAGACTTTTAGGAGTTTTTAATAGCAGGAGAGATTAGAAGTAAGAAAGAAACTCCACTGTCAGTGTGTTCAGGAGCAGCAGCGTTTTGGCAGAAAAAAATGCTTGATGTTTGTAAATGTGTGTTAATTCCAGGCAAGTTTTGTACTTCAGTGCTAATTCATTAAATGGCCAGAACAAGGCTGGGTTCACACTTGTGTGGTATGGTATATTGCATGTGATTCGCACAGGAATCGCACTGCACTCCTGTGCAAATCACATGCGAATTGTGTGCGGTGCCATTGGAGCCATACATTTTGTATGGCTCCAAAAAGGTGCAAGACCCTTTTTCTGGTCCGCATTAGAATTGGATCACATGGGTATTCCCACCCATGCGATCCAATTCTGCACATCACACTGCGGTTTGCAGACCAATTTCGGGGTGTTGTTAACTTAACATACACACCTGCAGTGGTTCGCATGAACGGGGTGCGATTATGATGCGGTGCGGAATTTGCACAGAAAACGCTGCAAATTCCGCACCACATCAGTATAAACCCAGGTTCAATTATTAATGTGGCCCATGAAACAAATTAACGCCTAAGAGATTGACTCCTGTAAACGCACGTAAAACCTTGTAAAAGCATTAGACCCTAGTACAAGTGGTAGGTTTTTTTTTTCTGCAAAAACTCTGCTGCCAGGAGGAAAGCTTCTAAGAGAGTTAAAAAAAAGAGTGCATGAGGCCTAAATCTGCTTCTTTTTCTCATGGCTGTCCTTGACCAGATCACATTGTGTATCTCTATACAAACCATTTTTGTATTATAACTAATGAGAAAGAATTTTCACTTGCGTTTTGCATGTAACTTAAATAGTGTAAACTAGTAAAGTGTGCCTGTTCTTTAGAAATGGCTGGCTGGTGTTTAGTCTATGTGTTGATATGAAAGGAAAGTCCATGCTACTTCTTTCTAAGATACCATCATAACAACGGCTGGATATGCAAGTGGAACATTTTTGGAGATCTCCCAACATTACATCTATCAACTTTTGAATTTCCTATTAATGTTAAGGATACATTAAGATGTGCCATATTGATTTGAAAGATCCTAGTCTCTCATTTGATCCATTGCTATATGAACAATTGATGGCATTTGAGGATTTGACTCTTTTCCTGGTGCAGACTGGGATTGCCTGATCGGTTCTAAATTATATGGAACGTGTTCATTTCTCCTCATTGGTTTCCATTGGCCTCCCCACAGCCCGGACAGATGTGATGACACTCCTTTATGTGTTTTTTCTCATGCTTAATCCTTGTTTCTAATCAACCAAAAAATTACATGTTTAATATGTCATATGGGAATACGAGGTCCTGAAGAAGTGGTGTCTGACTGCAAAACATGTTGATAGTGTAACCTAAGAATTACTGCTTTTATATACAGTACATATTACGTCTTTACTGTGTATATGGTCATATGATTCACATTGATTGTAAACCCTTTTTGTATGGGTACATATTTTTTATGAGAATTTATTAAATATACTTTTTGATATTTTTTATATATTTGTATTTTTGATTATTCATTGAGAGGCCACCTTGGACCATCCATTTCTCGTAGTCTCTATCCTGTAAGCCTTTTCTGTGGAACACACCCATTAAATATTTGCAGAAAGAGTAATTGAACCTTTGGGGTTAATAGCTGCCAAAACGTCTTTAGCAGCAATGACTTAAAGCAAATTATTATACAGGAGGAATTTTTGACCATTCTTTCTTACAAAACAGCTTCAGTTCAAACACATTTTTAGGATGTCTGGTGTGAACAGCTCTCTTGAAGTCATTCCAAAGCATTTCTATTTGGTTAAAGCTGAGCTCTGACAGAGTCATTCCAAAAGGTGCATTTTCTTTTTCTGTAGCCAGCCTGTGGTGGATTTATTTTGATGCTTAGGGTCATTGTTCTGCCACAATACCCAACTTCTACTAAGCTTCAGCTGGCAGACAGCCACCTTGACATTATCCTGTAGAGTATTTTGGTAATGAATTAATTAATTAATTTTCCCTTTGATGATAGCAAGTGGTCCAGGCCCTGAGGCAACAAAGCAAGCCCAAAAAGCATGATGCTCCCTACACAGTTGGGATCATGTTTTGATGTTTGTAAGCTGTACCATTTTTGCTCCATACATAGTGCTGAGTATTCTTCCCAAACAATTCAACTTTTGTTTCATCAGTCCACAAAACAGTTTCCCAGTAGGGTTGTGGTTTGCCAAGGTACTCTTTGGAAAACTTCAGACTTGCAGCAATTTTTTTTTTTGGAGTGTAGTGGCTTCCTTCACGGTGTTCTACTATGGATACCTTGCCCGTTTGTATGGTAGACTCATGAAAAAGGGATGTTTGCCAGATCTAGTGATGTCTTGAGGCCTTCAGCTATTAGTTGTGGGTTCTTCTTTACTTCATTGAGGATTCTGCATTGTGCCTTGAGAGTCATCTTGGTTGGGTACTCACTTCTAGGAAAAGTAGCCACAGTATTAACCACTTGCTAGCCGTGCTATAGCCAAATGACGGCTACAGTGCAGTTACCCAGTTCTGGGCATGCACCCGGCGATCTCCGTGATTGCTCTGTCCTACACAGCTGATCTCGTGATGAGGTAAAAGGCTAATCACGGCGGTCTTTTATCACGTGATCAGCTGTATCCAATGACACAGCAGATCACGGAGTAAATACAGTTGCCGGTTATCGGCAGCACTTTCCTCACGCTGTCATAGCATGAGGAAAGTACTGCCAATAACCGGCAGCTGTCACAGAGTAAATGCCACAATGATGATCAGTGCCCTGCAGTGCCACCCACCAGTGCCCAGCAGTGCCACCCACCAGTGCCCAGTAATGCCTAGCACCAGTGCCCATCAGTGCTCAGCAGTGCCACCCATCAGTGCCACCCATCAGTGCTGCCCAGCAGGGGCGTCCATCAGTGCCCATCAGTGGCGCCTATCAGTGCCCATCAGTGGAGACCATCAATGCCCAGCAATGCCACCAGTCAGTGCCATCAGTCAGTGCTGCCGGTCAGCGCCACCCATCAGTGTCGCCCATCAGTGCCCATCAGTGCTGCCTTTCAGTGTCCATCAGTGCCACCTATCAGTGACCATCATTGTTGCATATCAGTGCAGCATCATCAGTGCCACCTCATCAGTGCCACCGCATCAGTGAATCCTATCAGTGCCCATCAGTGCTGCCTGTCCATGGCACCTCATCAGTGTTCATCAGTACTGCCTATTAGTGCAGCCTCATCAACGCACATCAGTGAAGGAGAAAAATTACCTGTTTGCAAAATGTTATAATAGAAACAATGAAAAACTTTTTGCTCTTTTTTTGTTTATAGTGCAAAAAATAAAACACCCAGTAGCAATTAAATACCAACAAAAGAAAGCTCTATTTGTGTGAAAAAAATAATAAAAATTTCATAGGGGTACAGTGTTACAGGACTGCGCAATTGTCATTGAAAGTGCGACACCACTGAAAGCTGAAAATTGGCCTGGGCACGAAGGGGGTAAAAGTGCCCGGTAGGCAAGTGGTTAACCACTTCAATACCGGACACGTTTGCCCCCTTCCTGCCCAGGCCAATTTTCAGATTTCATTGCTGTCACACTTTAAATGACAATTACTTGGGCATGCAAAACTGCAACCAAAATAAACTTTTTACATTTTTGAGACAGATAGAGCTTTCTTTTGGGGGTAGTTAATCACCACCGGGTTTTTAATTTATTGCTATATACTGTAAATGAAAACATATTGAATGTTTTGAAAAAACATTTTGTTTTACAATTTTGCAAATAATTAATCTTTCTTCATAAATTTAAGCAACAATGTATTCTGCTGTTTTCCTTTGGTAAAAACCAACCCACATTAGTGCATTTTGGTTACTTTGTGTGAAATGTATAGAGTTTACAAGCTACAGTATATATACAGTATTTGAAAATCAACTGACTGCCTACCTCATTTCTTGAGGCCCTAAAAATTCCAGTATAGTATAAATATCACCCAAATGACCCCTTTTGGACAGTAGACTCCTCAAAGCATTTAGTAAGAGGTGTAGTGAACTTTTTGAAGTTGTAATTGTTTTTCCAACAGTTCTTTGGAAAAACAATTACAATAAAAAAAAAATAAAATTAGTATTTTTTTTCCACAAAATTGTCATTTTAACAAGTTATTTATCACACATGGCATAGGCATACATGCAAATATACCCCAAAACACATTCTGCTACTCCTTACAAATAAGGGGGTACCACATGTTTGAGACTTTTTTTTACAGCCTAGATGCATAGAGGGGTCCAAAATCCAAGGAGCACCTTTGGGCTTTCAATGAGCATACATTATGCCTAAAATATTGGTCTAATTTCAAGCAAACACCCCAAGATATTTCCTGTGAGGCATAATGAGTCTTTTGAAAATGTCAATTTTTGCACAAGCTTTTGGAAAATATAAAAAGAAAATGAAAACGTATTTTTTTTTTTTGTCAAGTTATAAGATATTTCTAGCACACAGCATGGACATAGTAAAAATTACACACCAAAATACATTCTGCTACTCTTCCTGAGTATGGCATTCCATGGGTTTGTGCTCAGAATCCAAATCAGACAGTGAGATCTCCCTACTGCTCTCATCAGTCAAGGCATGGACTGAGCGAAGCTAAAAGGGAGGGCCAGCATGACTGGGCGTGCAGACGAGGCGGAGCGTGTATTTTGGGTGGGAGTTTATGCAGGAGGTAAAGGGGGGGGTGGTTACTTACCTGATTGGAGTACGCAACATTGAGGGGTGGTCTTGCCAGGATTTGAAAGGGGGGTTGGGTCTGTCGGAGTTCAGTCGGAGCTTTTTAATTTGGTTTAATCCAAATCAGACAGTGAAATCTCCCTACTGCTCTCATCTGTCATGGTTAGGATTTGAAATGGCTTCTTACTTGTGTAAAATGTTTTTGGACATGGCTGGCTCTGGTGACACCATACTGCTGTGATAGTGACACTGGGACTTATGTGGCTGAATCAGGGCACTGACAATGGCTACACTGGTATGCTTGACCAGGACACTGATGAGGCTGCACTGGCGTGGCTGATCAGGAGACTGATGAGGCTGCACTGGCATGGCTGCATTGGCATGGCTGATCAGGACAGGGATGAGGCTGCTCTGGTGTGGATGACTGGCATGGCTGATCAGGTTTCAGATGTGGCTGCACTGGTTTGGATGAGATACATGGCTCATCAGGGCTCTAATGTGGCTGCAACGGTTTGCATGACAGGTAGGACACTGTAAAAATCACAATATATAAACACAGTCTGTGATCCTGCACAGATAAGCTCTCATTCCCTCACATGCGGTCTCTGTTCACATACTTTTTCTTGCCACTATATTTCAGAATGGTGTTTTACAGTATGTGGCTTAAATATTTTTTTTTTCTACAATAAGTCAGTATAACAATGTTTTGTTGACTTTGAATGTATAGGAGTGACAGTATGACATTGATAAAGTGCCAGAGTCTCACAGCTGTAAGGCTCCATTCACTTCTTTGCATTTTGGAAACAGGCATTCCAAGAAATGTGTGAAAAATGCACCAAAGCATATATCACACTTGCAGTGCCTTTATTAGTAATTGGAGATGTGTGTTTTGTTGCACTGCAAAAACGCATGAGGCTCACTGCCAAAAAAGTTGCAGGAGCTACTCTGGCTTGTTTGTCGCACATAGGACAGCCCATTCAAGTGAATAGGCTGCCCTATACTGTCGCACAACAAACATTGAAAACAAAAGCATAAAAAAATTTGCCGCATCACGCAGATGTGAATGAGGCCTAATGTTTTAATAATTAGACCTTTTCTTGAACATCGCTATCACTTAAAAACAAAATTAACTTGAAATATATAAAGGAAGGTACACTTAAAAACGATATTATATACTTCTTCTAAATAGATGCTTTGTTAAAAAAATAAAGTTCAGGATAAAGTATAAAAAGTGATTTTATAGCAATTATATATTAAAATGCAGCTTTCCTTGTAAGGAATGAAAATGTATAATTTTTACCGTATTCTTTTTTAATAGCTAGTATAGCTTAATGTTTTGAAACCCTTGTCCTAGCTATTAGGAGGGAAGCCTCATTTTCGTCATTCACTGCGTGTGCTGCTAGTAGTACAGAATCAGGTCAGAGCTTACTGAGCTTCAAATTGGGCAAATTGTTGCTGCCTGCTTAGTTGGTGCCAGGGGCGGACTGACAACTCATGAGGCCCCCGGGCAATAGGGGATCATGGGGCCCCTGTGTCCTTGCCCAAACCCAAAAAAGCCTATGAAAAAGCCAATGAAAGGTACCAGGGGCATCTAATGGGGCCCCCTACTGAGCCCGGGCCCTCGGGCAGTGCCCGAATGCTCAAATGGTCAGTCCGCCCCTGGTTGGTGCCTCCTTGACTATTTAAGTCAATTTATTTGCCGTGTCATGAGGTACAGTATCAAAGGTTATGGCGGCATATACACAAAATATTATATCATAAGCATATGTGCGGTTGACATGGTCAACTGCCTCAAAGAGACAAAAGGACATTGCACAGGATTGTGACCCGGAATAAGAAACAACTGCTGCAAAAGTGATTGCAGAGCTCAATCCCAGGCCCGTAAAAACTGAGATTGAGCTCTGCAGTCACTTTTGCAGCAGTTATTTTCTTATTCCACTGAATGAATAGTCAGGAATAGCTCTGTACAGAGATTCTGTTTATTCACAAACTGAAGCATAGTAAACACAGTTTACTATGCTTTAGTTATGAATGGACAGAGCCAGTGATCAGTATGGATCAATGACTCCATTCAGACAAGGAAGGGACTGGTAAATGACACATTTATTGTCCTAGGGTGACTAGGGGGGGCAGAGTAGAGCACAGGAGCCTGGAGTGCAGGACCAGATCTAGCCTGTCTGATGTGGGGGTGAAGTAAAATATGTCAGGGGGCATAGGGTGCAAGGTCATCCTGGCAATGTATAAGAGTCAGTAGGGCAGTGTACATTGGGTCAGCAGAGCAAAGGATAGGATCAGAAGTTTGCAGGGCAGTGTACAGAGGCCAATCATTTTTAGGACAGTGTACAGGGGGTTATCAGGGCACTCTACAGGGGTTAGCAGGGCAGAGGATGGGCGATCAGCAGGGGAGTGTACAAGAGTCAGTAGGGCAGTGTACATGTGGTCGGTAGGGCAGAGGATGGGAGGTCAGCAGGGGAATGTAACAAGGGTTATCAGGGCATGTGACAGGGGTCAGTAAGGCAATGTACAGAGGTCAAAAGGACAGTATACAGGGGTCAAAATGGCAGGGTACAAGGGGTTTGTAGGGTAAAGGACAGGGGTCAATAGAGAAAAGGACAGGGTCACTGCTGGCAGGACTTAACTATATGCTGTGTGGGGAGAAGGAGCTCTGTTGAGTACCCTGTGTGTGGTGCAGGAAGTGCCAGGACAAGGTCATCTAGTGCTTCTGACAAAGATGTTAAACAGTGACCCCAAATGTGTGAGCATCATGTCTCAACATACATTGCTCCCCCTCAAAAAAAAAAATGCTAATCAGCCAACCACATGGCAGCAACTCAATGATTTTAGGCAAGTAGACGTGGTGAAGGCGATTTTCTCAAGTTCAAACCGAACATCAGAATGGGGAAGAAAGGGGATTTAGGTCACTTTGAACATGGAGTGGTTGTTGGTGCCAGATGGGCTGGTCTGAGTATTTCAAAAACTGCTGATCTACTGGGATTTTCATGTACAACTATCTCTATGGTTAACAGAGAATGGTCCAAAAAAGAGAAAATATCCAGTGAGTGGCAGTTGTGTGGATGAAAATGGTTTGTTGATGTCAGAGGTCAGAGGAGAATGGGCAGACTGGTTGCTGCGACATTCACATGGTAGGGTCGGAATTTGGCATAAACAACATGAAAGCATAGATCCATCCTACCTTGTATCAACGGGTTCCTCTAATCTTTCCTCATAGTTGAGCTCCTCCATGCCTCTTATCTATTTAGTTGCCCTTCTCTGTACTTTCTCAAGTTCCCCAATGTTCTTTTTGTGAATTGGTGCCCAAAACTGAACTGCATATTCCAGATGAGGTCTTACTAATGATTTGTACAGGGGTAAAATGATATCTCTCTCTGGCGTCTATACCTCTTTTAATACAAGAGAGGATTTTGCTCGCTTTAGAAACAGCAGCTTTATATTGCATGCTATTTTTAAACTTATGATCTACCAGAACTCCCAAATCCTTCTCCACCATTGATTCCCCCAGTTGTGCCCCCCCTAGTATGTATGATGCATGCATATTCTTAGCCCCCAAAGGCATAACCTTACATTTATCAACATTAAACCTCATTTGCCACATAGTTGCCCAATTAAACAGAGCATTGAGGTCGGCTTGTAAGTAGAAGACATCCTGTAAGGACATTATTCCACTGCACAGCTTGGTGTCATCTGCAAAGACTGAAATTGTATTTTTGACCCCAGACTCTATATCGTTTATAAATATATTAAAAAGTAAGGGTCCCAACACTGAACATTGGGGTACATCACTGACAACCCTACACCATTCAGAGTATGAATCATTAACCACCACTCTCTTAATATGGTCTTTTAGCCAGTTTTCTATCAATTTAAATACTGATTTTTCCAGGTCTGTAGACTTTACCTTACACATTTCAGTGTGGGGAACTGTTTTAAACACTTTTGCAACACCTAAGTAAACCCCATCCACAGCCATCCCTCTGTCCAAGGTTTTACTCACCTCCTCATAAAAAGAAATCAGGTGCTTTATTCACCTTTATTCTGTCTAAATATTTTCAGTCCATATCAGTTGTGAGCCAATGTGGATCATCTGGGGCTGTGTCAATACCATGCCCATTATGGACAAGAGCTCCCCGATGCTCCTTTGTATACACAGAGCTGAAGAAGGTATTTAATAAATTTTCCTTCTCTTAGTCCCCTGTCACCCCCTAATATATATGCAGAATTTTGGGGGGTTTGTCCTGCTATCTTTTGCAATCTGTCATTCGTTTTCAATTTTTGCAGCCTTGATTTCCTTTTAACATATTTTGTTATATTCTTTGTAATGTTTAAAGGATGATAGCATTCCTTCATTTTTATATTTAATAAAAGCTCTTTTCTTATTATTTATAGCTTTTTTTAACTTTGGCCATAAGCCACATAGATTTGATTTTTAGCCTTTTAAACTTGTTGCCCATGGGAAAATATTTTGCAGTGAGTTCACATGCAGTCTTTTTGAAGAACTCCCATTTCTGTGTTGTGTTCATCAATGCCAATAATCCCTCCCAGTCTATGTCTGCTCTCCCCCTCTGAAAATTAGCTTTCTTAAAGTTGAGCATTTTTATTTTTCTCGTATGTACTTTTTGTTTACAGCTAACAATAAATGAAATCATGTTATAGTCAATGCTATCCAGATGTTCTTTTATAAGGAAATTAGTAATAAGCTCTGCATGGTTTGAAATTACCAGGTTCATTCCTAGTTGGGGCCTCTATGAACTGTACCATAAAATTGTCCTGTAGTAGGTTTATAACAGGGCAACCTGCTCACATCTGTCACAGAGGTATCCATCCTGGAGCTGTTGCTCCATTGCTGCATACATGTTGCACACTGCGCATTGCACAAAAACTTCAACACTGCTAACACTCATTATCCCAGTTACAATATTAATATTACTAATAGGAAATATCAATTGTCACTTACAGGTTAGTAGACTCCTGTTTTCAGCTCTGGTTTTTAACTCCATTTAAGGAAATGTCCACTTTGTCAAAGGTCCAGCAAGCAAAATACAGGCAAGCTCAAGAATGAGCAAGCTCAGATTGAGCTCTGCAGAAAGTTATATATCACCTGTACCACCTGTGACCAATTTACCCCTCTCTAAGGCCTGGTTCACACTGGATGCAACTTGGCATGCGATCTGCATGCCCTGCGACTTGAAAATTGCATGCCAAGTTTCACTCTATTGTCCGCAATTGGAGCGGTCATATTGGTGCGGTTCCGATTTCAAAAGTAGTACATGCATATCAGATGTCTTGCAAATCATATCTGAAATTGACGGGTCCCCCGACTTTGAAATCATGCGACTTCACTGTAAGTCGCACGATTTCAAAGTTGGGCTTGATGTGAACGAAAGGTAAAGGAAGGAAAGCAAAGGGAAAAAATGCTATTTAAAAAGTGACAGAAAAAGTGATTAAAAAAGTAAAAGCTGCTAGCAAAACCCAAAAGAAGACAATAAAACAAAAACAAGCACCAGCAATCATCAGCAGTCAAAAGCAAAACTGTTTTTTCACTCTCCACTCAAATTTCCCCCTCTTTTTAGCTTCCAGCCAGCAAAATGTGCAAGACGAACCTAATCAAGTGGCCAGTGAGTGTATACATATATATATATATATATATATATATATATATCATAAAATACTGGCTGGTGGGCATTGGGGAGGACATTTGAAGTCCAGACGTGGACCTTAAATGGAACCCTTAGAAATGAAATATGGTAACGTCCACTGTTGGCAGCAATTATGTTTATGGAAGATGTATGCAGCCATTGAAATATGAACTCCCATCTTGTGTGCTTATTCGAGCTCGGTAACTGACAAGGTGCTCATTTTATTGTCATGATGATAATCAAGGCGTCTGTGCCTTAAAAGTCAGCCAAGAAAGATTTTCATATTCTTTCATTACAGATCTACTTTAAGACTGTAATTTACTAGTAAATGTCAGTAGTTTGTAGCTATAACCACATTTTCAACTTGATGCATTTATGACATAATCTGCTCTTTTAATGATAGTATTCAGCAGCCCTCCAGTCATTCACACAACTGAAATATACAGAAGAGATCAAGATGCATTTCGCTTGGAGGAAAACACTGTCTACATACTGCAATGCCACTGGTTGTCTGGCAAAGTGCCCTGTGGATTGTCAATTATTTGCCTGCTTGTCAGGTTTCCTACCATGCTTTAAAATAACTCTATAAAAGTTACCCTTTGTCCCAGTCCCTTTATTACTGCACACCTAAACACAGCATTCCATATTCGTACTGTTCCACCATGACAAAATCTATATTTGAACATACCACACGGTGTGTGCAATGGATCTTCTACAGCAGTAAATGCTTACAAAAAACACAGGTGAAAAATGCTATTTATAAAATTAATGATTACACTGCTTTGCTTTTATAGTGTCAGAAAGATGAAGAAAGGCAGTGTTCGGCTTTAAGTCATGAATGGCAAAACTCAAAATGAGTTAAAAAGAAAATCATCAGACATGCATCAGATTCAAGTGATAAGGATTGTGCTTTTAGCTGAATTTGTCAAGCTATTTCCAGTAATGCAGTGTTTCCAATCTGTACAATTGTAAAAAAAAAAAAAGTTTGTTTTTATCCCAGTCATTTGATTGCAGGTCATCTTACTCTTCATCAGTATTGTCCTTGTCTTGATTTGTTGTGAAACATTCCCAGAAGCGAGAAAGCTCCAGCTGCTGCTGTTACGAATCCAATAGCACTGATAGCTCTGTTTGCCTATAAGAAAATATATATAATAAAATATATAAAATAGAAATATATATATATATTTTTTTTTTTTATTTAAGCATAAATAGAGATTATTTGTAGGCTAAACAACAACCTTGATGTGTGACTTCTTATTCAATGATGCACCTGGTACTGCATGTCAAAAGATAAATCCAATTATATCCTTAGTCACTCTGGGGTACTTGAGATACAGTAGAGTACCAGGCACCAGTCACAGGGTAGCAGTACCATGTAATGGCATGTTGCAGCTCTATGTAGCATTCAGGACTTTATTACTTTCATAGGGACAACATATTAGGAATGTGGTTTGGGTACCAGTCTAGTATGTTTGAGACAAAAGCAACTAATACACAGTTCAAGGAAACAGTAAACTAACACTCCCATTTGCTGCCATGGCAACAAACTAACAATAATGCACTTCATGGCCTTTGAACTTAGGAGTATGTACACAAATTCCTTGGCTGAGGTCTGCTCTGGTCGGAAATCCCCGGCAGGCTAGGTGATGGCATCAAGGTGAAAAGGAGGGGGGGGGTACACGTTTCGGGGCATATGGACTGCTTCTTCATCAAATTAAGGAAAACGGAGACATTTGGGAGTTGCTACAGAGCTTGAGTTTCATGCTTCAGCTTCCCTTCCCTCCTAGATTGTAAGCTCCAAGGAGCAGGGCCCTCCTTTCCCTCTTGTATTGAACTGTATTGTTGCTGTATTGTCTCCCGTTATATTGTAAAGTGCTGAGCAAACAGTTGGCGCCATATAAATCCTGTATAATAATAATAATAATAATAATACACGGCCTCTTTTCTCGCCAGATACTTTTCAGCTCTGTAGTTCATGTGGGTCCCTGGAGATCCTCCCACTCTGGCTACGTGACAAGCCTTTTCCACATACTAAGCAGTGAGTTCAATATGTTTTTAATCCTTTGTTTAAAATAAATCTCTTCACTTAGATGTAGGTACATTTGTTTTGTATGTATGCTTTAGGTTAGTCAAGACCTATTTACAAAGGAGCAGCATTTATCTATAAGATTGTCCACCATTCCCTCATTTTTTCATCCCTATTCTAGTCCTTTAACTGTGATTATAGCTGGTTGTGTCAGTGCAGTAGACTTTTTAGGTCCCTGGTCTCTTGAGTACCAGCCTGCATTGCCCCGTCATTATCAGGCCATTTTTCGTTTTCCATTGTTGTGATAGTGTGATTGACAATTACTCATGTAACTCTGTATCCAAATAAATTCTATTTAATTAATGTTTTTTTGGTATGATTTTTTTGGAAATGAAGCATTCTGTTATTGAGGGGTTAATGTATGGATCACATACAATTAAGATGACTAATATGCACATGTGCAGGATGAAAAGGTCACAAACAATATTATTGCTGCCAAAGCACATACAATGGAGGAAATAGCTAAACTGATTAATAAAGGAGACAAAACCTTTTTCTAGGTACATCAGTGACAGAAGGAAAAAATAACATGGATTCACAAAAATGAAAACTGGGTATAACACTTATGATGAAGGAAATATGTAGCAAACCATTTAAATAACTATTTCTGTTCATATTAATTGCACTAACAATAACAAGTTGGGGAATGATATTGGTTCTAGTGATGAAGGTTCATTTATACCGTACTGGAAACAGAGGTAGATGAGTACTGAATCTTATAACACTTAAAAAAAACAATGGTCCTGAAAGTCCTGATAGTAGTGATCCCAGAATTCTGAGGTATAGTTGTTGGACCACTAACTGATCTTTTTAATCAGGAGAAGTTACCCCTGACTGGTGGACAACTAATAATGTACCTATCCACAAAAAAGCAGCAAAGTAGAAGCTGGCAACTCAGTGCCATCTTAATAGCATTATTGCATAGCAGGCACATGGCACGGCATACACTGGGGGTTCAGGTAACAGGGAAATCTCATGTGGACAGAGCTAGTGATCAGTGCAACGGAATTTTCTGGAACCAATTTTCTATGTGGCTCTCACTGCAGCAGCTGAATGCCGGTGTGAGGGAGGAGGAGATGCTGGCTTTCAGCTGCTTCAGTGAGAGCCCCACAGAAGATTAGTTCCAGTAATTTCCCCCATCGGCTGCAATGATTACCCACTCTGTCCACATACAATTCCCCCTGCTGAGGAGAAGCTCCAGGGGATCTCCATGCCCCTGAGACCCTTGGGCAGTGCCCAGGGGTTCCAATGTGTAAAGATGGCCCTGCGGCAACTACAGGCCAATTAATTTAACATCTGTTGCAAGCTAATGGAATCACTCCTAAAAAAAGGATCACTGCTCACTTAAAAGATAAGTTCACCGTTGGGAACATGTAACATTACATGTTCCACCCAGTTTTAGGGTGGAACATGTAACATGTTCCCACTCCCTGAACCGTTGCCCTCTCCACTGCATCTAGTGACAGCTAATGGGGTATCTTGTCCCCCCGCTAACTGTCACTATTTTTAAAAAACATAGCTGAGCGGGGAAAATACAAGTCCCGACAGCCTTTGCAGCTGTTGGCTTGTAGTTTTCAATGAAAAATCACAGTGCTGTCAAGCACTGTGGTAGTTCATTGTCTCTTCCAGTCAGTGTGTGTCTGCCTGCTCATACTAGGTGTGAGCAGACAGATACACTGACAAGTTTGCAGGAGTCCACCATGGCCCCTGCGATCTGCTGATCACAGGTGCAATGCTTTATTGGCTCCAAGGAAAAAAATAATAAATGCACATTTTTTTATACCTGCAAGAAGATTTGCATTTATTATATTTTTTTTAAAAAGGTGAGCTTATTCTTTAAGAACACACAACTTGCTGGACCCAAAGCAACATGGCTTTACTGAGGGCAGATCATGTCAGACTAATATGATTGGATTTTTTGACTATATCAATAATGTTTTGGACTAGGGTGGTATTGTGGACCTAGTCTATCTTGATTTCAAGAAAGCATTTGGACCAGTTCAACGTAATGACATCATAAGAAAGTTATAAAAGCTAGGACTTAACCCTTGGATGGTTCAGTGGATATGCAGTTGGCTAAAGGATAGATACAGGAGTGTGGTTGTAAATGGGGTTCATTTATAACAGAGACCAGTTACTAGTGGTGTACCATAAGGCTTTGTAATAGGGCCTGTTCTATTTAATCTGTTTGAAAGTGATATAACTTCTGTTTTGGAAGAAAAGGTATGTCATTTTGCTGATGACACAAAGGTGTGCAATAGGGTTAATATCCTTGCAGTTGTCTGTAACATGGAACATGACTTGGAATTGCTGGAAAATTTGTCAAAGCAGTGGAAACTGCAGTTCAGTGTTTCTAAATGTAAAATATGTCACATAGGGAAAATAAATTCATGATAAAGTACAATATTGGGGGGTGAAGTGTTGGCCAGGATCACAGAGGAAATGGTTTTGGGGGTACTTACTTCAAATGATTATTGTAGTATATTGTGTGTAATATATATATATATATATATATATATATATATATACACATACTGTTCATTCTGGGACAGGCCAGTGACAAAACCACTTTACACATCAAAAGAACTCTGTGCTAAGTTAATTCTATGCAAGGCAAGGTCACCTGGTATTTGGGGAATAGCCTGTTTATCTAATTAGACATTCCATAGCGTACATTGTATATGTGACTTGACCATACAAGAAGTATTTATTGATGATAATTAGACTCGAGGGCATATTATATGGTGAAAGGATGACTTGATTACCTGGGAAACACTATAGTGACCCTAATTGTTATTAATAGTAATGATAAGTGAAGTATTTTCATGTAAGATCAAAGTGGCCAATCAGAGTGCTTGCCATTGTACTGAATGGGGAAAAATGTGTATATCAAGGAAGCTTCTTTTTGGTTAAGGGACACAGGTGACAGGACACAGGACACAGGAAGGTTATGTGAAAGGTTCTAATGATTGCCTGTCATCTACCTAGTCTGTACCTCCGCTGGGAAAGAGAGTTTCTTTCCTGTCATTAATATGGGAGCACAGGTATAGATCATAACTCAGATTATTCCATGCATGGAAGCTACCTAGGTGCATATAATAGATTGGACATATGCTGGACGGTGTAGTATCTCTATGCTTGATATGAAGTATCTTAAATGGGACTCTGAGAGTTGTTGTTCATTGTAATATTTACAAGTATTTAGCTGGATTTCTGTCATCTGTAACAAATATCTTTATCCGAATAAATGCATCTCTCTGGAAAAGAACTATTGGTTGCTGCGGGAAAAGTACATATATAAATATACATCCGGAGAAGGGTTGGATTTCTGTCATCTCCAAATATCTTTACCCGATCTAAACCCATCTCTGGCAAAAGAACCGTTGGACTATAATTTTAAGACAGCAATTATAAAATGAACAAATGGTGTGGCCAGGCAGTAGGAAAAGTGAATAAACATATAGGTTGCATCACTAGAGGGGTCACCAGCAGGAGGAAGGAGGTCCTGATCCCCCCCATTTAGATCTTTAGTTAGACCTCATTTAGAATACTGTGTTCAGTTCTGGATACCTCACTTCCAAAAAGAAACTGTAAAGAGAGATTAAGTCCAGAGATTGGCAACAAAAATAGTGAGGGATAAAATACAGTTGCAAGAAAAAGTATGTGAGCCCCTTGGGATTACGTCGAGTTTTGCATGAATTGGGCATAAAATGTGCTCTGAACGTCATCTAAGTCACAACAATAGAAGAACACAGGATGCTGAACATAATACTACACAAACATTAGATGTTGCCATGGTTTAATTGCACATAACATGTAAACATTAACAGTGCAGGGAGGAAAAAGTATGTGAGGCCCTAGCTTAATGACTTCTCCCAGAGCTAATTGGAGCCAGGAGTGAGCCAACCTTGATTCCAATTAGTATGATGATATTGGATGTGTTGCTGACAGCTGTCCTGCCCTTAAAAAACACACACCTGTTTTGGGTTTACTGGTTTCAAGAAGCACTGTCTGATGTGAACCATGCCTCGCAGAAAAGAGCTCTCAGAAGACCTACGATCAAGAATTGTTGACTTGCATGAAGCTGGAAAGGGTTACAAAAGTATCTCCAAAAGCCTTGATATTCATGTGTCCACGGTAAGACAGACTGTCTACAGATGGAGAAAGTTTAGCACTGTTGCTGCTCTCCCTAAGTGTGGTCGTCCTGTAAAAATGACTGCAAGAGCTCAGCGCAGAATGCTGCATGAGGTAAAGAAGAATCCCAGAGTGTCAGCTAAAGACCTACAGAAATCTCTGGCACATGCTAACATTTTTGTTGACACATCTACAATAATGAAAACATTAAACAAAAATGGAGTACATGGGAAGACACCACGGAGGAAGCCATTGCTGTCCAAAAAGAATATTGCAGCACATTTGAAGTTTGCAAAAGAGCACCTGGATGTTCCACAGCACTACTGGCAAAATATACTGTGGACAGATGAAACCAAGATTGAGTTGTTTAGGAAGAACACACAACACTATGTGTGGAGAAAAAAAGGCAGCATCATGGTTTGGGGCTGCTTTGCTGCCTCAGGGCCTGGATGGATTGTTGTCATTGATGGGAAAATGAATTAGTTTATCAAGACATTTTGCAGGAAAACGTACGACCATCTGTCCACCAACTGAAGCTCCGCAGAGGATGTGTGATGCAACAGGACAATGACCCAAAGCATACAAGTAATTCAACAAAACAATGGCTGCAACAGCACAGAATACGCCTTCTGGAGTGGCCCAGTCAGAGTCCTGACCTCAACCCGATTGAAATGCTGTGGCATGACCTTAAGAGAGCGATTCACACCAGACATCCCAAGAATATTGCTACACTGAAACAGTTTTGTGAAGAGGAGTGGTCCAAAATTACTCCAGATCGTTGTGCAGGTCTGATCTGCAACTACAGGAAACGTTTGGTTGAGGTTATTGCTGCCAAAGGAAGGTCAACCAGTTATTAAGTCCAAAGGTTCACATACTTTTTCCTCCCTGCACTGTGAATGTTTACATGTTATGTGTAATTAAACCATGGCAACATCTAATGTTTGTGTAGTATTATGTTCAGCAGACTGTGTTCTTCTATTGTTGTGACTTAGATGACGTTCAGAGCACATTTTATGCCCAATTCATGCAAAACTCGACGTAATCCCAAGGGGTTCACATACTTTTTCTTGCAACTGTATATCAGGAGAGACTTCAGGAACCAAATATGTACAATCTGGAGGAAAGAAGGGAAAGGGGAGACATGACTGAAAACGTTAAATACATCAAGAAGGTGCGTAAGTTTCAGGAGGGCAATATTTTCAATATAAAGCTAAGTTCATGACCTCAAACTAGCAGGAGGAAAAGCTCAAAACTAATCTTAGAAAGTTTTATTTTATCAAAAGAGTAGTTGATGTTTGAAATAGACTTCTACCAGAGGTAGAGTCAGTTAACAATAAGTGGGTTCAAACATGCTTGGGACAAATATAGATCTAAAATTGGGCAAATTCAATGAACCACTTAGTCTTTTTGATGCTGTCACTCTTCTCTGTTTCTATGTAAATGTTTCTATGTAAAGGGTTATTATACAGGTCACATAGAGAAACAACATGGAGATGAAAATGCTAGCCTTTAACTGCTGCTTCTACCATGATTTACTGTGTTCAGGAACAAATAATTAATTTATTTATTACATTCTGTTTCCTCCTGTTCCTCCATTTTTGGGAAACAGAGAGCTTACAGATGTAAACACATACTGCATTCACTGCACTGCCATCCCCATCAATAAATTAAACAGCGTTAAAGCCCACCTGTTAAAACCCACTGACCAAAAGGCTGCATATATGCTGATGGGAAGAGGTTAACATTCAGCTTCCCAGTCACGAATTTCACCTACTGCGATAAAGTTCCTCTCTGAAATGACATGAGCAGCAAGACAGGCTGGTACCCCCTCCAGCCAGTGGTACAGCCTTGACACTCAGTAACATGGATATGATCACTTGTAAACATTATAGTTACAACTGTGCTATCCTTGCCAGCTAGATTTGCTTGACCAGGGCAGGGACAACCTTGTGAGACAAAAATAATAATAAAAATTTTAAAATTTAAAAAAGTGAAAATGATAAAAAAGTTAATATATAACTAATGTAAAAAAAAGAAAAACTTTAAAAAGTGAGAATATCAACAAAAAAGGCTACAATCTGGGGCCAACCAGACTAGGAACTTTCCACTAGATTATGTGGGTAGGAGTAGGACTTTTTTTGCAGCTTCAGATGGCAGCTGATGCTTGCTGTCATCTGGAGCTGCACTGTCTAGTCATTGTACAATATTGTTTGCTACTGTGGATATTGCTTTTGAAAAAACACACTTTAATGTATATAACAAGAGATTTCATTTTTATATCATGGCATAACTAAATAGCTTACAAACTGTCTACCCAATAAACAATATCTGTGACTATATATAGTTCTCATATAATTCCAGATAATTTTATTGAAAGATAAATACTTTCTTGTCTTTATATTTGCTGCCTATTCAAGAGCTCACGTACTATCCTTCAACTTAGTCAATTTCACCTGCACACATACCTGAAGTCTTTATTTTGAATATTGTGTAAATAATTGGATACTTGGATGGAATGGGACTCATAGAATGTGGCTTGTGGTTTTGAAATGTTTTTGTGGACCCTGTTTTGATATTTTATTAAACTTTTAAGGCAATGCAATGTGGTACTGTTAAAAAACAAGACTCACAAACCATGCTATTAAACTGTTGCACTGTTGGCCAATTTCTACAATGTTTTTTAGGAAAAAACTCTTGTATCTTTTA
This sequence comes from Staurois parvus, assembly GCF_062004578.1. Classification (NCBI taxonomy): domain Eukaryota; kingdom Metazoa; phylum Chordata; class Amphibia; order Anura; family Ranidae; genus Staurois; species Staurois parvus. Next base: position 1,480,633 of record NW_028318546.1, read on the forward strand.
ATCTGTTGTGATTGCTACTTCCACTGTTCATTTAAGGTCTCTTACCACTGGAAACAAATTCAGATGTCACAGCCAAATCTACCAGAACTGCTACTGCTGTATTTAGGCCAAGCAAGTAAAAGTTAAAACAGCATTTACCCATCCAAAATACACCGTATTGCCAAAAGTATTGGGACACCCCTCCAAATCATTGGATTCGGGTGTTCCAATCACCTCCATGGCCACAGGTGTAAAAAATCAAGCACCTAGGCATGTAGACTTCTTCTACAAACATTTGTGAAAGAATGGGTCACTCTCAGGAACTCAAGCATGAAATGAATTCAAGCGTGGTAACGTAATAGGTTGCCACCTGTGCAATAAGTCCATCCATGAAATTTCTTTGCTACTAAATATTCCGCGGTCCACTGTTAGTGGTATTATAACAAAGTGGAAGCAACTGGGAACAACAGAAACTCAGCCACAAAGTGGTAGGCCTCGTAAAATGACAGAGCAGGGTCAGTGCATGCTGAAGCGCACAGTACGCAGAAGTTGTTAACTGTCTGCAAAGTCAATACCTAAAGACCTCCAAACTCCATGTGGCCTTCAGATTAGCATAACAACAGTGCATAGAGAGCCTCATGGAATGGGTTTCCATGGCTAAGCAGCTGCATCCAAGCCTTACATTGCCAAGTGCAATGCACAGCATCGGATACAGTGGTGAAAATCATGCCATTTGACTCTAGAGCAGTGGAGATATGTTCTCTGGAGTGACGAATCACGGTTCTCTGTCTGGAGATCTGATGGACATGTCTGGGTTTAGCGGTTGCCAGGAAAACGGTACTTGCCTGATTGCATTGTGCCAAGTTTGGTGTGTGTGGCGGGGGGGGGAATTATGGTGTGGGGTTGTTTTTCAGGGGTTGAGCTTGGACTTTTTGTTCCACTGAAGGGAACTCTTAAGGCGTCACCATACAAATACATTTTGTACAATTTCATGCTCCCAACTTTGTAGGAACAGTTCAGTTTGGGGATGGCCCATATCGGTTCCAACATGACTGCACACCAGTGCACAAAGCAAGGTCTATAAAAACATGGATGAGCGAGTTTGGGGTAGAGGAACTTGAATGGCCTGCACAGAGTCCTGATCTCAACCCAATATCACACCTTTGGGATGAATTAGAGTGGAGACTGAGAGCCAGGCTTTCTTGTCTGACATCAATGCCTGACCTCATAAATGAGCTTCTGGAAGAATGGTCAAATATTCCCATAGACACACTCCTAAACCTTGTGGACAGCCTTCCCAGAAGAGTTGAAGCTGTTATAGCTGTAAAGGGTGGTCCAACTCAATATTGAACCCTACAGACCAAGACTGGGATGCCATTAAAGTTCATGTGCGTGCAAAGGCAGGCGTCCCAATACTTTTGGTAATATAGTGTATGTGATGCCTGAATACAATTTCACTGACGCTGTGTGTGAAAATCATGCTGGCCTACAACATTTCATACAGCCTAAAAGGTATCTCCCAAGCATATAATTGTAAGGATTAGTGTTTTTCTCATGTCGGCCTTGAGGATTAGTGTTTTTCTCATGTCGGCCTTGAAGTCGCATTAGAAGGAAAATCCTCTCCCTACTGCATTTTTTACATTTTTCTTTTGAATTGCATTGCATTCCATGGCTGTGCCCAAATCCTCATGTCTTCTTTTTGACAATCCCTACAACTTATTGTCAAGATTTACCCCATGTACTGTAGATATCAATAGGGTTCAGTTTTGAAGCTTGCAATTCAGCCAAAAATTAAATTGTGAGATCAAGTTTTGATTTGAATGAGAAGACCTGGTTCACAGTTGCTGTTCCAGTTCATCCTAAAGGTGTTCATAAAGGCTACAACTCTACAACGAATCCATCAAATCATGTCTTTATTGTTCTGGATAAGAAAAGCATCTTCCTTTAACTGTTACCATAAATGCACAATTTTCTAAAGCTGGGTACACACTTTAGAAAATGTGAAGGAAAATTTCATATGAGGAATGGTCGGTCAATTATCTGATTGTTAGTATAGTGCTTTCGACTGCTAAATCCACTATTCAGTTGAAAAAAACAAAGGTGCAAGCTAGAAATTGTTTAATTGTACGTGAACACAATGTCCAATTTTCACTCAATGTGTACAGTAATCATATGGAAATAATCAAGTAGATTTTTGTACAAGTTAATACCATTGTCGGTTACATCAAGATTCGCACCTTCGTGGAAAATTGGACAGCCATACGTTTGATTTTCTTATAGTGTGTACCCCACTCTAAATGTCTTTGTATACTGTAAAATTAAGAGAGCCCTTTACCAGAAACACTTGAACTCAATATTTTGGGTTGTTCCATAATTTTGCCCATATATTACTGTATGTCTGTGATAAGATAATAGTACATTACCTGATCGGACACGGCTTCTCCATAGCGAAGAAGTGTCACAAAATGCTCACAATTATTCCCCAATAGATCATAACATATTTCTTGGCCAATAAGAATTTCAGCACGCTGGATTATTTCTTCGGCTGGAAGTGGGCTATATTTGTCATCATATTTGTTGTTCACTTTGTAAGTGTCATTTCCCACAACGTCCTTCAGAAGCTGCATTTTCACAAGGGCTTTTCTACTGAAGACAGACTTTGCACTTGAGAATGAAGCAGCGGTGGTCTCTTCTGCAAGTGAAAGTATCAACATGTCACTGTTAAACAGTACAGTACCTATCTATAATATAATAAAAAACACTAGTCAGTAAAATGTAGATGGTAGCCACACTGCTTCCGTTTTCTGTTATCCATGACTGCTTAAGAATGGGATGTGTTGCATTTCATAGGTAATATGACAACATCTGGTTGCAAAAAATTCTCTTTCTTATTTGAAATTGTTACTTTAACTGACAATTACGTGGTCATGCCACGCTGTACATAAATAAAATTTATGAATTTTTTTCCCACAAATAGAGCTTTCTTTCAGTGGAGCTTTATCACCTCTGCGTTTTTTGTTTTTTGCGCTATAATAAAAAAAAACTGACAATTTTGAGAAAAAAAACCCCCAGTATTTTTGACTTTTAGCTATAAAACATATCCAATAAAAATTTTTAAAAAATAAAATTTTTTCATAAATTTAGACCAAAATGTATTCTGCTACATGTCTTTGCTAAAACAAAAATCCCAATAAGTGTATATTAATTGGTTTACGTGAAAGTTATAGTGTATACAAATGGCAGTATATACTGGATTTTTTTTTTAATACTAGTAATTGAGGCGATCAGGAACCTTTAGTGGGACTGCTGTGGGCATTCTGACACTGGGTGGGAATTGACTAGCTGCAACTGACATCTGCAGTGACACTAATACATTGATCAATGCTAATAAAAAACACTGGCACTGACACTGTACTAATGACACAGGGCAGGAAAGGGTTAACATCTGGGGTGATCTGGGGTGAAGTGTTTACTGTATGTTAGGGAGTGATTATATTGTAAACTGTGTTGTGTTCCACTAAGGAGACCAGTTGCTTTGTATCTCTGCTGCTGTGCAGAGAGATACGGAGCAGCACATCCATGCTGACAGGACAGAGACCTATGTTGTTTACACACAGATCTCTCTCCTCTCAGCTTTGCCGATGATCACCGAGTCTCGGCCAGGAATGGTCGGCCAGGATACAGTGATTTACCAATAGCAGCACTCACGTGCCCCCTACCCAGCAGTGCAAAATCATGTATATTTATGTGATTTTGTACAGCGGAGCCATCCTGTAGCAGTACATCTGCTATGGTGTGACAGTAAAGCGGTTCATGTTGGTTTTCTCTACTGTATATATACGTCAAACCAAAAAATAATGGCAGGTGGGTGTGATAAAGAAAGACAAGTAGAAACAGATAGAGAGTGAGTAATACTTGGATGAAGGGATAGTTAAGAGAATAGAGGGAATTTAGATTTTTGTTTTGTTCAAGGTTTTCTTATATACCATACCTTGAAGACAACAATAAATGGGCTCGGACTTTTCAGGTGCTACTTTGATAGATTATAGACAATATATTTAAAATATCAAAATTGTCTCTTTTATTATGATACACAATTCATATAATACACAAAATCATTTGTGTTCCTAATCCGTGTATTTCACAGTCAACTACAGTAAATGCTTCCATGCAAACATTATACCCTAGTATACCCCATCATTCATCCCATTCCAAGTGAAAAGTGTAAAAATAGCTGTTTCACATTATCAATCTCTTTTATCATGTTACAAAATTCATAATAATACTCCCAGAGTCAGAGGTATGATGGAACTTATACTTCATCAACAGCTTGGGGGGCAATAGTTTGGAGACACCATTCTAGACCAATAACAATTGTTTATACTTTTTTATCCCAGCAAACTAAAGTCATTTAGCTGAATGTGCTCTAGCCTGAAGGGATTTATTGCCCTGAGATATCCATAGTTTATTGAAAAGGTATAAAATCAAACCACCTGATATATGGACATTATGGCCAAGTATATGGACTAGCATGCACATTTGGTCCAGATGACATCTTTTAAAACTTTTTAGAATTCATGGTTACTTGGAATAGCATGTGAACAATTCCAGTTTAGTATCCAGAAGACATGTTATATAGATATATATCACCCAGACTCTTGAAGAAGCAGGACAATATATCTACATTGTTCTTACACTCACCCACCCATACAAACCAATGAAAAGATAATGTAAAACAACTATTTCACCATATTACATTCGAATGGGCTGACTGGTAGGGTATATTAGGGTATACTGTATACAGCATTTAGTTTACTGTGCAATATACACTCCCCGGCCACTTTACTAGGTACACCTGTTAAATTGCTTGGTAACACAAATTGCTAATCAGCCAATCATATGGCAGCAACTCAATGCATTTAGACATCTAGATGTGGTGAAGTCAACTTGCTGAAGTACAAACTGAGCATCAGAATGGAGAAGAAAGGGGATTTAAGTGACTTTGAATGTGGTATGGTTGATGTTACCAGACGGGCTGGGCCGAGTATTTAAAAAACTACTGATCTGGGATTTTTACGTACAGCCATCTCTGGGGTTTACAGAGAATGGTCTGAAAAAGAGAAAATATCCAGTAAGCGGCAGTTGTGTGGATGAAAATACCTTGTTGATGTCAGAGGTCAGAGGAAAATAGGTAGACTGGTTTGAGGTGATAGAAAGACAACAGTAACTGATGTCAATATGGACAAAATCTCTGAGGAATGTTCTCAACATCTTATTTAATCTATGCCATGAAGAATTAAGGCAGTTGTGAAGGCAAAAGAGAGTCCAAATAACAAGGTATACCTAATAAAGAGGCCAGTGAGTGTACAGATTATCACCAAAACCGATTTTGACATGTTTTTTGTAAATTTTATATATTGATAAAAGAAACTGAAAAGTAAAACAATGACAGTTCATTACTTTTGTAATAATTCAGATACAGAGTTACCTCCATCAAGTGGGTACTGCTTCAACCACATTATTCATATACATAAATTATACAAATAATAAAAGTCAAGTGAAATCACATCCACTCTAACTAGGACTGGACTAGACAATCATATCCCTATCCTCTAGAACAAAATGGGGCATCAAACTGTGTGTGTGTGTGTGTGTGTGTGTGTGTATAGGTGGGCACTAGTAAATGATAATGTCATATCTGCTGTTCCAGAGAAATATGAGCAACCACTAGGTGAATGAGCCCAACAAAGCTTATCAGGTAAATAGTATTGGGTAAACTAGGCCTATATGTGAACTTCAGAGTTAAAAGTGATAACATTTTGCACTTTCAGCTAATCAGCTTGGACAACAGAAGCAAATAGGAACAGGTCACTGAAAAAAAGTCTTACCCAATGGTGCCACATTGATGACATAACCATCGCCAAGGTATAGTGCCCAATGCTGATATGCTGGTCGAAATATTTCAATCAGGTCCCCAGGCTGGAGATTATTGGGGACATCCTCATTGTTGCTGTCACTTGAAGCCATCTGCAATGAGCAAAAATAGTGCCTTAACCGCTTGCCCGCCACCCTATAGTAGCAGTAGTTCTACAGGGCAGCAGGGCTGTGCAAAATCACGTATATATACATGACTTGCATTTCCAGGTAGGGGCACACGTGCGGCCCTTCCCCTGCCACTTTTGGCAGCTAGGGATGTCAATCACTGGGTCCCGGCCAGTGATCACTGTGTAAAGCTGACAGGGGAGAGACCTGTGTGTAAACAACACAGGTCTCTCCCCTGTCAGCATGCACATGCTGTTTTGTATCTCTCTGCACAGCATGGAGATACAAAATAACATGCCTTCCTAGTAAAACAGCACACAGCACAGATAGTAATACACACAGCACACAGTTAACCCTTTGATCGCTCAAAAGTTAACCCCTTCCTGCCCAGTCTCATTAGTACAGTGTCAGTGCTTTTTGTTAGCACTGATCACTGTATTAGTGTCACTGGGGATGTCAGTGGCAGTTAGTCAGTTCCCTCCCAGTGTCTGAATGCCCGCCTCATTTGTAGTTGATCAGCTGTAAGTCACTGATCGCTGCCATTACTAGTATAAAAAGATTAAAAACAAAAAACTCCAGTATATATACCACCATTTGTAGACGCTATAACTTTCATGTAAACCAATTAATTTACACGTATTCAGATTTTTTTTAGCAAAGACATGTACATTTTGGCCTAAATGTCTGACAAAATTTGATTCTTGATTTTTTTTTTATTGCATATGTTTTATAGCAAAAAGTCAAAGATATCGTTTTTTTTTCTTCAAAATTGACTGTCTTTTTTTTCATAGCGAAAAAATAAAAAACACAGAGGTGATCAAATACCACTGAAAGAAAACTCTATTTGTGTGGGAAAAAGGACATAAATTTCATTTGAATGCAGCGTTGTATGACCGCGTAATTGTCAGTTAAAGTAATGCAGCACTGGATCGCAAAAAATGGCCACGTCAGGGAGGGGGTGGGGGGTAAATCCTCTGGAGGACAAGTGGTTAAATAATTATAATGGTATATCTTGTTTGCAACAACAAATCTAAGTCACCTAATTGAAGACTTGGAGATTGTGAGTGGAAAAGGCCTAATATCACACATAAATACCGCCTCACTCTATAAACAGAAAAAAGTATCTAACTGATTTCCTGTTTGGCTTGCATCTGTATTATATTTTCTTTTTGGTAAATTGGGAAAATTTTAGAAGCTTTGTCATGTTTTTAATGCTGTGCCCAAAGATCAGGAAGTAAGGGGTAAAATTCCCAGAGAGGACACAGAAATAAAAAGAAAACACAAAACTGTATCCGTTTGCAAGCCTCATAGGTTTCAGCTAATTATATACTTACACATGAGCAGCTCAAGAAAGAATAATTCGATCAGCTTTATAAATTGTGTTCATAGTACAGTTTGATGCATTGTCTTTCAATGTTCATGGCCAGCACTCAGTTTGCAGAGCAAATAAATATAGGGTAAAACTAATTATTTCTTGCTTTTCATGACAAGTGGTCAGTAATTGTGTTTATTCAGTAAATCTTGTCTCTTAGGGAGCGATCTGTTATTAGAGTCAAACATAACTTTTGTCAACAGTCTTATTTCAAAAGTTTGCAAGGTACTAGAGAAGCCTTTCATCTAAGCAGGAGTCCCTGTCCATAAATTGAAGCATTGGATGAAATGCAACAGATGTGGCCCATCTTCTTTTTTCACCCCTTATGAAGATTGTGTTATTCCTGGCCAGCTGTTCTCAAAACCAAATATCTAGAATAAATAAATAAAAGCTGCATTGCCGCTGTTTGTACTCTTCCTCTGTCAGAGATGGCACTTGAAATGTAATACTGATTATTCAGACATTTGCGTCAGATGTCTAGGAGTGTGCTATTTGTAAAATTGTTTATTTTCTTCTAAAATCAAGGTTAGAGAGTTTTCAAAAGAAACAGGTGTCCTAATCCTAGGATTTTTCTTCATTTGCTGGTATCAACTCTGACATTTTGGATTTCCCATCACTTTCTGTCTCAGTAACAATGGTCACAAGGGCAAATGGAGTGGGGGAATTTACCCAGAGGAGACACTGACAGCACTAAAAAAACACCTTACAGGCATTCTAACCCTTCCCCACCACAGTTTGCCTTCTTAAAGTGTAGGATGGGGTTAGGCACTGGCCACACACTCTTCTCTACTTATCGCCAACCTTCTTTGGAATAAGTTGTATGGTGGTGTGTGTTAAGTTGGTTATAAACAAATTGTATCCTATCCATTTCCTGCAGAATCAGCCATAATGAATTCCATGGATGGCCCTGTTGGCACAGCCCGTCTTGTCAAAAGCCAATTTTTCAACCAACTTTTATTGAGGAAGCTGGGCAGAAAACTCTTGATTGAACAGCGCCTGCATCCAATGAGATGGAAATCATCTATGCAAGAAGGTAATCCTAATAACATTTCTATGTCAAGGATGTACTTAGTAAACACTAATTTTAAAACGGGGTATATTATATTTATTACAGGTGTTTATACTGCAGCAAAATTTTAGCAGCAGTCTACATTCACATCAGTCCGTACCCTTAAGGAGCTTAAAAGCCCATGCTGGTAGGGTCAATTTACCTAGCAGAATGTTTTTGGATGTGGGAGGAAACCAGAGTACACAGGGAGAATCAGCAAGCACAGGCAAGAACATGCAAACTACAAGCAGGTAGTGCCCCGGTCGGTTTAGCTGGACCCTAGCACTGCAATGCATAATTGATAACCTAAAGTCCTTGTGCTGTCCAAGTTGGAGATGATAAAAGTATATACTTTGATAACATCCAAAACTATAGTTTACATCACAGCATAGTGCATGGTATTAAATTATCTTAAACCTTTAGTATATTAAAGGTTTATGTAGTCTGTCCAGTTACACAAATTCCTATGTAAACCACCCAAAGCTCTCTGATAAATTAATTCTAATGATATCTGAATGTTTTTTTCTTCACTGCAGTGGAATATATTGTATATCTATGTGTGCTTTTTACATCTTGTACATATAAATGAAATACAACTCGCCCTTAGTTCTATAAATAGTCCTGGTAGCCCCAATTTAAAGAAGTCAATGGTTATCTTTACCTTAGCCACTTGCCAACCTGTACGTTGGCACCTTCTTCAGGGTTCAGGGTGCACAGAGCGACCAAGCGCCTACTCCCGTTGTGACTGGACACAACGGGATTTTGTCAGCATGTTTCAGCCAATGATTCATGGCTGAAACCTGCTGATTGGCTGTGTCCAATCACAGCCCAGATTCTGTACAGAGGGAGAAGCAGGGAAAAAGAACAAACTGTTTTTTTTTGTAAAAAGCAACACATATTACACACGTAACACTTGTTAAACACACACTTAACCCTTTGATTACCCCGAGATGTTAACCTCTTCCCAGCCAGTGGCATTAGTACAGTGGCAGTGTATAGTATTATCAATGATCACTGTATTAATGTCACTGGTGATGCCAGTGTGAGTTAGTCAGCTAGTCTACCTCCCACCCATTGTTAGTGTCAGATTGCCCGCTGCACTATCGCAGTCCCACTATAAGCTGATGATCACTGCCATTACTAGTATAAAAAATAAATTAAAACATCCAGTATATATACCATAGTTGGTAGATGCTATAACTTTCTTATAAACCAATCAATATACAGTTATTGCGAGAGGGCTAGAACCTCTGTCAGATTTTTGTTTCTGTCTGTTTCCCTGTTGCAGATTTTCCCTCACTTGCTGTCTCACCTTTTTAATAGAACCCCAGATAACAGTAAACCCCAATAGAGGTTCTAAGCTCCCACTGAATCAAAACCTAGAAAAATTGTTTTGGCTTGACGTATACTGTAGGCTCTGTATCACGAGGGAATAAATCAAGAGAATTGGTAATTCATTGCTTTTTGATTTTCCATAATATCAAGAAATGTATCAATCCAGATTGTATTAATTAATTAACTGTACGGTTCTCTGCATACTCGGCAGTCTGCATGCATATATTCAGAAGAACTAAAAATACAGCGATGCTCATTATTATTTACAAGGCCATACCCCTGCGTGTACAATCTAATCCTCCTGCTATCTGGAAGTCTGTGAACAGAGCTAAAAATGCAAAGTAACATGACTGGTGGCACCTAAACAAGAATAAATGTCTGAAGGAATTTTTTATTTTCCACTGAGTTCAGAAGTTTGTCCCTATGACAGTAGATCTTAACAGGATGAAATTTTATTTAAAAACCGTAGTTCCGCTTTAACCTGAACTGTTCAATTAAAATACATTTTTGTAACAAAGCAGCTGAAACGTTACATTTTATTTTGAAGGTAAATCCACACTGTTGTTTTGTTTTGTTTGTTTGCCCTTTTAAATGTATATAGAAATCACTAGAGAATGCACACAGTGAAAAGAGTCAATGAGGGTACTGAATGGGAGATTCTGGAATCTTGGAGTACAAATGTAGCTTTTTAAAGTACATACAGACAAAGAAAATAGATACATGTACCTGTCAACCTGAACATTCTCTGTGCATTAACCCAGACCTGAACAATTGAAGCAGAACATCCCCATGGAAACAGTGCTAGTATATTAGACTATGTACAAGAACAGTAGAGTGAAGGCTGCAGAGCTGCGATTTTATATATATATATATATATATATATATATATATATATATACCTACCTACCTGTTACGCCTGAAATTGCAAAAACCGTTCTGTCATTTGGTTTCATGTGATTACTAGTAGTAGCAGTACAAATAATACAATATTCTTACAAAGGTACAGGAACTCAAACATCTGCTGCTGTCATTTTCTAATACACTATATCTATTCTGTTAATTCACATAACTGAAAAGATGATTGTTTATCATGAAAAAGCTTAATGGTTGGTAACATTCTGTTAGAATCTACAGCATGGACTGATAATCAGTAACTATACCTCTGTGAATAACAGTATACTACCTAAATGACCATTTTTATATTATATGGCTATTATGTAAAGCAGATAGCAGTTGTGAGCTGAGAGTCCCTAGGAACATACTCTTTATTTCTAGCTTGTTGCAGCTTTGTTGCCTAGCATTCCAGAACAGATCCTTATTATCTGTAGCCAGAAACACATGCTGGTGCTTGTAGTTCAACAGGTGCTGTAAGATTGTGCATGTGATCTTGATAGCTCTGACCCTAGTAAATATGAAATTGGTCCCAGACAGACACATGGATGAAAAAATATCCTTTATTTATATATAAAATATATTAAAAAAACCAAATACATTATCTGGGTACAGACAAGGACATGGAGCTGATACTTACCGGTGTGAACCGGGCATCTCATCTCCGTGATGCACACACAGGAGCCTCGCTCTCCCAGGGACAGGTGCTGGCTCGTACCCTATGGCTTCCACACGGATTTGTCATGCGTTGCAGCAATGATTGTTATTCAAATAAGATCTCTCTCAGTCACCAATCAAAAAGCTCTGCTACTTATACATCCAGCAAAAGAGCTGCTTCTGGATGCAGCGTGGTACCCAGCCATGTGATGAGGAGAACATCATATGCAGCTATAGTGCTTTCTTTACTAGAGATACTCACAGTCAGATCTGACCCTTCAATGTATTCCAGGGCAGAGCTTTTCAAGGCAGTAGCATTTATGCAGTTGAAAACAGATTGTATATTCAGTGCATTGTTGGGGAAGTATCTAAAAAATCCCAGTTGGCTTTGTGTTGAAAAGCACAGGGCATTCATGTGTCCAAGAGATTAGTCAGGAGATTACACATCTTCAAAAAAAAAAAGTTCCTTTATTGTTTTTAAACACTATACAATGCGTTAGGGGGCTAGACTGCCACTTCTTCACAATAGATGTGTCACAACACTCTGGGTAAAGCTAAATCACAAATAATACACAAATTATCCTGGGAAAAAACTTTGGCACAGGATGTAAAATTATTACTGGAAGACCTGAATAAAAATAGGGGGGTGAGCAGCTGCATGGCAAATGAGGATCAATATTGAGATATGTAAAGTTATGCACTTGGGTGCCAAAAAAACACATGTAAAATACACATTAGGAGAAGATCCCCTGTGAGAATTGGTGATGGAAATGGATCTAGGGTGCTTATAGATCACAGACTTAGCTACAGCTTGACATTTCATAGTATTGATTACAAAGCTAGCAAAATACATTGAAAATGGCATACATTCTAGAGATAAATCAATAATTCTACCCAGGGGCAGACTGACAACTCATGGGGCCCCCGGGCAATAGGGGATCATGGGGCCCCTGTATCCTTGCCCAAACTCAAAAAAGCCTATGAAAAAGGTACCAGGGGCATCTCATGGAGCCCCCTACTGACCCCGGGCCCTCGGGCAGTGCCCAAGTTTCCAAATGGTCAGTCCGCCCCTTATTCTACTCTGTTACAAAACACTGGTTCGGCCCCATCAATGTTCAGTTTAGTTCAGTTTTGGTCACCAATACTCAGGAAACATTTTGTTGAATTAGAAAGAGCTCAACCAAGGGCAACAAAATAAATAATGTGGATGGAGGAACGCAGCTATGAGGATTGTTTACGTAGAATACAATTATTCACGCTGGAGAAGAGGCACTTTAGAGCGAATATGGGTGCCAAAAATACACATGCAAAATATACATTGGGAGAAGATCCCCTGTGAGAATTGGTGATTGAAAAGGATCTAGGGTGCTTATAGATCACAGACTTAGCTACAGCTTGACATTGCATAGTATTGATTACAAAGCTAGCAAAATACTGTCATGCATTGAAAAGGGCATACATTCCAGAGATAAATCAATAACTCTACCCTGTTACAAAACACTGGTTTGGCCCCATCAATGTTCAGTTTAGTTCAGTTTTGATCGCCAATACTCAGGAAACATCTTGTTGAATTAGAAAGAGATCAACCAAGGGCAACAAAATAAATAATGTGGATGGAGGAACGTAGCTATGAGGATTGATTACATAGAATACAGTTATTCACGCTGGAGAAGAGGGACTTTTGAGTGAATATGATTACAATCTACAAATATATGAAGTGCGACTTTAATAATCATTTCCTATAAAGTCCCTGAAGAGGACACGTGGCCACACATGTGAAGTTATAAAAAAGGAGGTTTAACCTTAGATTGAAAATAAATAAAATAAATTGATCTCTGTAAATATAAACTCAAAGTGCTACAATAATTTGAACAGTGATCAACATCTAAAACAAATCTTTTAGTATAAGTCCATATATTATAATGAAGAAAATTAGCAGTCCAAAGAAGAATCCAATTCTTCATGTACAGAGTATAGTGACTCCTTCTATAGTGTGCCACATCAGTAATCCACCACCCTGTGCTCTCTCAAACACGCTTACCAAAGGGTATTGACTCTGTCAATCAGAAAAGAGTCAAATGTGCATATGTATCCATAAGGTCCCGCTTAGGATGCTGTGCACCTCCTCTGGAACTATCAGTAAAGCCTCATCTTCCGGATTTCAAAACTCTGACATACATGAGAAAAAGTGCCAACGGAACCACAAAGTGTAAAACCGCAATATAAATGTAGTAGATGTGCTAATTACTCACAATTTAAAAGTATATAATTGCTTATCTATGAAACAACAGTCCTTGGGCTTAGACAGGCCACTTCCTGAGATCGAGCCTCGGCCTTGCCCTACCCATTTCGTCACATCTGACATCGTCCGGGGCAAGAAAGCTGCACTCAGTAACACACTCCATTTATTTCAAAGCCAACATGTGAAAACCAGAAATGAGGCTGAAACCACCGTGCTCTACGCATCACTCTGATTTTGCAAGTAGTCAAGCTTCAGCTTTACATATAGCCAGAACAGAATGTTAAACACACAGAACCAAGCCTTGATCCCAGATGGAAACTGTCTAAGGCTTGATTTTGTATAAAATCTTTCAGAAAAATCCCATATAGTGGACAAAATTCAGATTGACCCAGCTCGAAAAGAAGATTTATAGAAGATATTAAAATCTTATATAATTTATTACATTGTATCGAACTCTGTAGCTTCTTCTTTCTCACTTGTTAACAACTTGGGGAGAGGTTGGGATATTTACTGAGCCCCGCAACAAATCTTTGATAGTAGGAGCAGAATCCCAAGAATGATCTTAGCTCAGTGACGTTGTTCAGCCTAGGACAAGAAGTGATAGCTTCTAACTTTTTAGGATTGGTGGCTACTCCCTCTGTGGAGATGACATGTCCCAGATAAGTGACTGAGAGTTAGTAGAATTGACATTTCTCTAGTGACAATTTTTAACCCCTCTTCATGGAGTCTCTGCAGTATCTTTTCCAGTTGATCTTCATGTTCCTCAAGAGTTTTCCTGAAAACAATTATATCATTGAGGTACACTAGCACCTCAATCAGGTTCATGTCCCCCACAGTTCATTCTATTAGCTGTTGGTAGGTTGCAGGGGCTCCTTACAATCCTTGGGACATTCTATTGAATCAAACCCTAATGGAGTGATGAAAGCCGTTTCCCCTGTATCTTCAGGGTGCATGACGATCTAATAGCACCCAGTTTTCAAGTCCTTCATGCTGAACTACTTCACCCCTGACAGCTCTGTAAGGCACCCTGGAGTAGTATACTGGTCAGTGATAATCTTCTGTTGAGCATCCGACAGTTAATGCACAGCCTCAAAGTCCTCTTATTACTTTACACCACTGCTATTGTGGAGGTATAAGAACTTCACGACTCTGGTATGGTGCCTGCTCTCTTCACCTCTGCCAGTTGCTCATGAAGATCTTTAAAGACACTCAATAGGATTTTCTAAGATGTCTCCCTGAAGGTTTATCTTCTTAACATGTTGCCGCCTGGCCTATATCAGATTGATGACCGGGCGGTTCTCTTCTCCCTGTGACTGGGCGTCATATGACATCCAGTGCATTGCGCCGTGCATGCGTGCCCCTGGGGGCATACAGCACGGCCTTCCCCGCTGGAGGTAAAGAGCCAATGAAATTGGCTTTTTACCACGTGATCGGCTGTGACCTGTCACAGCCGATCATAAGTCTAAACTTGACCGGCTGTGACCTGTCACAGCCAATCATAAGTGTAAACACACAGTGATCACTCACTCTTACTGTCTTCTCCTCCTCACACACCGATCTTGTGTGAGGAGGAGAACCTAGGAACAGTGAGTTTTTCAAATCCTTTCACTACTGTGCACCACACTGCCCCTAATAAAGAATCCATGTCAGTGCCACCAGTGAATCTGTCAGATCAGCCCATCAGTGGATCTGTCAGAGGAGCTATTAGTGGACCCATCAGTGGATTTGTCAGTCAGTGCCGCCATCAGTGGATCTGTCAGTGTCATCAGTGGATCTGTCAGTGTCACCATCAGTGCATCTGTCAGTGCAGCCCATCAATACACATCCCATCAATAGATCTGTCAGTGCCGCCATCAGTGCCGCCATCAGTGGATCTGTCAGTGCCGCCATCAGTGCATCTGTCAGTGCCGCCATCAGTGGATCTGTCAGTGAAGCCCATCAGTGCATCTGTCAGTGAAGCCCATCAGTGCATCTGTCAGTGCAGCCCATCAGTACATGGCCCATCAGTGGATCCTTCAGTGCCGCCATCAGTAGATCTGTCAGCACAGCCCATCAGTGCATCTGTCAGTGCAGCCCATCAATGGATCTGTTAGTACCGCCATCAGTGCATCTGTCAGTGCCACCATCAGTGGGTCTGTCAGTGCCACATCAGTGGATCTGTAAGTGCAGCCCATCAGTACACAGCCCATCAGTGGATCTGTCAGTGCCGCCATCAGTGGATCTGTCAGTGCTGTCATCAGTGGATCTGTCAGTGAAGCCCATCAGTGCATCTGTCAGTGCAGCCCATCAGTACATGGCCCATCGGTGTATCCTTCAGTGCCGCCATCAGTAGATCTGTCAGCACAGCCCATCAGTGCATCCGTCAGTGCAGCCCATCAGTACACAGTCCATCAGTGGATCTGTCAGTACCGCCATCAGTGCATCTGTCAGTGCCACCATCAGTGGATTTGTCAGTGCCACATCAGTGGATCTGTAAGTGCAGCCCATCAGTACACAGCCCATCATTGGATCTGTCAGTGCCGCCATCAGTGGATCGGTCAGTGCTGCCATCAGTGGATCGGTCAGTGCTGCCATCAGTGCATCCCCATCAGTGGATCTGTCAGTGCAGCCCATCAGTGCACAGCCCATCAGTGGATCTGTCAGTGCAGCCCATCAGTGTACCTGTCAGTGCATCCATCAGTGTACCTGTCAGTGCATCCATCAGTGCAGCCCATCGGTGTACCTGTCACCACAGCCATCAGTGCACCCTAATCAATGTACTTGCACAGAGTCGAGACAACTGCCGCCCATCAGCAGTGTACCTATCACAGCCACCCATCAGCAGTTTACCCCTCATACAGCCACAATCACCAGAGCCGCAATGTCCAAAAAATATTTTTACTAGTGAGGAGGCGCTCAAAATCCTCAACATGTCGGATGAGAGCAGCGGGGAGCTCTCACCATCTGATTCCGATTCAGAATATGAGCCAGTAGAAAGTAGTGGGAGGAGGAGGAAGCAGTCCCTCCTAAAAGGATACAGTGCTCTGAAGAGCAGGCAACAATGAGCAGCGCCATACACCCCAATAGTCAATCAGCAGACACCAATGGCGCTAGACCCCAGGATGAAAGGCTCAGTATCAGCACTGGAGCACCCCACCAGACTCCAAGAATTAGGGCTCAAACATATCTTCCTGACGTCCTGGAAAACTATATATGCCTTCCTTCCAGCTCAGAATCAGCTTCAATCCCACTTTTCACCGCACAGCCAGGTGTGCAGACCAATATTGAAAATTTTTCTGAAATTAAATTTTTTTATTTGTTTTTCCCTGCCGATTTACTGCAATACATTGTGGACCAAACAAACCTTTTTGCTAAGCAGTATATTGATAATAATCCCAGAACATCCTACGCCTGTCCTTTTCTATGGCGATGTCTCATAGTGGAGGAGTTAAAATTGTTTTTGGGTCTTATGCTTGACATGGGGCTTACATGCATGCCTACTGGTCCACCAACCCCATCCAGCATATGCCCATCTATTCTGCTGTAATGTCTCTGTCACGCTATGATCTGATCATGCAATTCCTGCAATGATAACTCACAGTGCCCTCAGCAAGATCATCCCAACTATGCCAAGATATACAAAATCCACCCGCTAGTAAATTCTTTTGCTAAGAGATTTGCAGAACTTTATGTCCCTGAGCAAAAAATGTGTGTGGATGAATCCCTTGTCCACTTCACTAGCTTGCTGGGATTCAAGCAATACATCCCCAGTAAGAGGCCCAGGTATAGATTGAAGCTGAACAAGCTCTGCAAAGGAGCTACAGGATATGTGCATGCATTCCACGTGTACGATGGCAAAGACTCCCAGATCCAGCTTCTTGAGTGCTCAACCTACATCGGCACAAGTGGTAAAATTGTTTGGGACCTGGCCTTCCCACTGTTCCAAAAAAATAATATCTACTTTGATAACTATTATACCAGTCTCCCCCTTTTCCGGCATCTGTACCAAGAGAAAACCTTAGCATGTGATACCATAGAAATGGCTTCCCGCAAACTTTAGTAACCAGAAGTCTACAAAGGGGGGAATACGCAAGTCAGAGAAACGAGGAAGTGTTGGCCATGAAGTGGAGGGATAAGAGAGATTTTTACGTCCTGTCTACTAACCACAATGACACCTTGGTGGAAATTGATGGAAGACGCGGTCCCATCCAAAAACCTGAATGTAACCACGATTATAATCGGTTCAATGGGGGGGGGGGGGTGGTGGATTTAAATGACCAGATGCTACAGCCCTATTTGTCAACAAGAAAGTGCCTCTTCTGGTATAAAAAAGTTGCAATTTATTTTTTCCATTTGGCCATTTACAATGCATTTGTCATCTATCAAAAGTCAACAGAAAGACCCACCACCTTCCTCAAATATATAGAAGAAATTATCACTGCCCTGATCTACCAACAAGGATCCCCTCCTGAAGACATTTGCTTTTATTGTGTGAGTAGACTTCACTAGTGTCATTCTCCAGAAAACATTCTACCCCCAGAATCAGGAAGAAGATGCCCAAAAAAATGCAGGGTATGTGGCAAAAGAGGTGTTAGGAAAGACACCAGTGTTCATTGTCCACAATGTCCCTCCCAACCAGGCCTATGCATTGGAGACTGCTTCCGACATTTTCACACGTCACTAAAATATTAGTTCCCCTTATTTTTAACAGCCTGCCATTTCCCAGTTTCTAAAATCCGTGCTGATCATTTGCCTGCTGCCTTGATTGACCACGCCTTTGCCTTCCACATTAACTGACCCTGGCCTGTTTACCGACGATGCCTCTGCCTGCCGTCTAGATTGTTTCTAAACTGGTTTTCTGCCTTCCATCTGAACTGACCCTGGCATGTTTACCAATAATGCGTTTGCCTGCCATCTGGATTGTTTCTAAATTACGTTTTGCCTGCCGCTCGAACTGATCTTTTGCCCTGCTACTGTAGTAGTAGGATTCAAGATAACACAGGGGTCTCACATATGTGAGGGGCTTCAGAGTAGAGAAAGCCAGTTTTTGGTTTTCACCGGGTTTTGAAATTCCCAGGGTCTGTTGGTCTGGAGGCTAAGAAAGAGATTGGGTGGGATGAAGCCTCTACCCTTGTGGCCAGGTCTTACCTGACCGAGGCCCTAAGCCTGATGTTCCTTCTTTCTGCCTGGACCAATTCTGTGCTGACCATTTCTCTGTCTGCTACCTGTAATGACCCAGGACTTTTTATGGACCATGTTCTTGGCTGCTACTTGAACCAGTACTTTGGCTGTGCTGACCATATTTCTGGCTGCTGCCTGTAATGACCAAGGAGTTTTTATGGACCATGTTCTTGCCTGCTACCTGAAGTAGTACTTTGGCTGTACTGACTATATCTATGCCTTCTGCCTGTCATGACCCCAGAATTTTTTTGGACTATGTTCCTGCCTGCTGCCTGGAATATTCATTTTGGCTATTGCTGGCTACATCTCTGCCTGCTTCCTGGACCACTTCTGTCCTCTGCAGACAACTTCTCTACTACAACCACAGGTAGTCAGGAAATTCAAAGTATAATTAATGCCTCTAGAATGCCTGATGGTGCTACTTGGATTTTCATTTTTCCAGAACATCTCCCGCCATATCAGGAGCTGTCTTTTGACTCTTTCCTTTCATTCCGTTGATAACAGGAAGTCTTGACAGTAGACGTCGTCTACTGGTGTCTCGCCCAAGGCTCCCTCCAGTAAACAAGATGGTGCTACTGGTGTTGCTGTGTTCACCTACCAAAGCAACAGCCAAGGTTTTAGTTTGACTGGGAGTTTGGTATTATTCCAGACACCGACAGGAATCTTCCCATGCTTTTGCTGCAAGGCCTTACTGGACATTACTTCAGGAATCAGCTCCACCACAGGGGTGGGGGGGGGTTGTGGAAAGCATAGTCAGAATGAGAGTAAGATTTTAGACAGGGTGCTCTGGCTCCCAGCCTTGGTTGCTCAGAGTCTTGTGCAGCTGTGTGGTTGGAAAGAAGGGGGGAGACAGCTCACAGCATGGCCATCTCCCCTCTGAGTTTCCCACCACAAGATAGCAGACCCTCAACTACATAATTATGTAACTAAATTAACACATACAGAAATATTACATTTTTTTTCTGTGTGGTCTTGTGCAGATGATTGAGAAAAAACATTATATATATAATAGAAATACTTACAGTGCAGTATCATCCAATAGATGCATGGTCTAAATGGATAAATACAGCCTCATAGTAGAAATTGATGGTATTGCAACCAAATCATCAGCTTAAGTTCCTGTAGTGAACACAATTGATGTATATAAAAATGTATGCCCAAGTTTAGTTAGTATAAAAAAAAGCAAAAAAAAACATACAAAGTAAACAAATACAGTAGGTGCATACTAAAAATTCATACTGTTTAAATCAGTCTATAAACCAATGTGTTGCCATTTTGACAGACTGGGGGTCTTTTGTGTAAGTAGACTAATACATTTTTAAGACTTTTGCATAATGAAGTATTGCAGCAAATTCTAGGGACTTAGCACGTAAACACTAAGCAGTTGTGAGAAAAATGGAATGGGTGGGTGGAAAGCGGTCCCAACATTGGTAGAATTTTGTTCAAATTTTTTTTTCAAATTTTTTTTTGATTTAAAAATGGTTAGTGGAGACAAACTGATAAACATTTTTGACTGTAGTGACGAGAAAATTTGAAGCGGAATCGTTATTTTTTCTTGAACCAACAAAATCATAACTATGAATGTGGTTTTCATTTGAGAAGCATCATGCGCATGCTCTAGGCACAAAAGAAACCCGTTTAATGTGTCTGGGTTTCTATTCAAAGTAACAAGCCTGGACAAAATTTTAAAGGCTTTCAAACAAAAATAGTTGACTCAATGATAGCAAGAAAGAATGTTCTGGCAAATAATTTTTCATAATTTCCATATGATAGTTCAAACAAAATTTTACTGGTGTAGGGTTGTATTTTGTGGGTTGGGCTTGGCCCCTTAGTTCCACTGAAGGGAACCCTTAAGTTGTCAGCATACCAAGACATTTTGGACAATTTCATGTTGCCAACTTTGTGGGAACAGTTTGGGGATGGCCCCTTCCTGTTCCAACATGACTGCACACCAGTGCACAAAGTAAGGTCTATAAAGACATGGATGAGTGAGTTTGGGTTAGAGGAACTTGACTGGCCTGCATAGAGTGCTGAACTCAACCAGATAGAACACCTTTGGGATGAATTAGAGTGGAGATGGAGAGCCAGGCCTTCTCGTCTGACATCAGTGCCTGACCTCACAAATGCGTTTCTGGAAGAATGGTCAAACATTCCTATAGACAAACTCCTAAACCTTGTGGACAGCCTTTCCAGAAGAGCTGAAGCTGTTATTGTTGCAAAGGGTGGGTCAACTCAATATTGAAGCCTACGGAATAAGACTGGGATGCCATTAAAGTTCATGTGCGTGTAAAGGCAGGCGTCCCAATACTTTTGGCAATATAGTGTATATTAATACTCACTGGAGGGTACCAGCATCCAAAAGGCCCATCTGGCCCGATAAAGCTAACTTTTAGGAATAAATATGGAAGCCCACATTGGCAGACCACCCAGTCAAGTGTGTCACAGATCGACTTCAGCTTATCTCCTCCCAAGCCATGCCCCACTAACGCATTTCACCCTCTCACAGGCTTAATTGTAGAGGTCTACTGGTGTGTCCTTGATTTATTCTTCCTGACAGGCCAAAATGATGTCACACATCCCATAAGTCTTCTTGAGTATGTTTTTCTCTTTCATCTGGAGGAGGGAAGGAGGGGCTTTCTAAGCTAATAACACCCTCCTGCCTGCATGCCTGAGCTGAGGGCAGATGGATTCCAGAAAGTAAATGCTTTATGAATCATCTACCTTTCTCAAGATGGTCATGGGTAGCAATGCTAGGGGGTGTTTTTCAAAGTGACTTCTCAACAAAATAAAGCATTAAGATATGGATGTATGGGTGAGTTTGCTGTGATTAATAAAAATGAATTAAATAGCTTTTTCAGTTTGTGGTGCTCAGATACAGTTAGTGCCAGGTGTGATTTCAGGTGCGGTTTGCAAAGTGAAATTGCATCTAATGAATGTGAATGTCAGTGTCTTCACATGTGCGATTTGCTGCAGCATGATTTCTGTAGTAGTTTTTTATTACTTTTTCTGCAGTTTCGTGTGATTTTACATACAGTACATAAAATATAAAGGAAATCATTGAAAATCTTCACAAGTTGTTATAAATTCTTCAGAAATCGCACCTGAAATTGTGCTGAATTCGCACACAAATCGCACAACTTTAAATCACAGTGGTGTGACCAGTGATTTAAGATCCACGTTAAGATCCTGGTTCGCACTAAATGCAACTTTGAAATCACAATTTTAAAGCTGAAGATCAGTGCGATTTGTACCTCCAATTTCACTGTGGCTTGCAACTTCATTGAACAGAACTATTTGGAGAATCTGTACCTGGGGGATGGGGAGGAGATATTTTTTCTGATGAAGCCTTAGGTACCTATCTGGATCATGCACTATGCTGATATAGATGTATTGATGACATCTTCATGATCTGGACAGATACTGTTGAATTATTACATACGTTTGTGGATAAGCTGAATGCTAATCACTACAATCTTAAATTTACGCTTAATTATCATGCGTCTGTTATCACTTTCTTGGATTTACAAATTCACAAAGATTGTAATGATTGTTTAGCAACTTCTCTGTATCGCAAAACCACAGCTGGGAATACAATCTTGCACGCAGCCAGTGCCCATCCCCTGGCTTTAGTGCGAAGCATCCCGTATGCAAAATATTTCCACATCAGATGCAAATGTACCCATGATAGAGACTTTAAAATACAGGCCAACCATGTGAATGTCTCCTGTTGTGAGGATTTTGTTACACAAGGCCTACAACAGAGTCTTGGGGCAACCTAGGATTTCTCTTTTATACAGACCTAATAGGTATGACAGTTCTCAACATCAAGTGAAATTTATTACAAAATTTTCATCTCAACATCAGGCCCTATTTGGAGTCTTACAAAATAACTGGCATCTATTATTAGAGGATACGGTTGTGAGAAAATAACAATTAACAATTACCCCCAAATTGTTTATAGGAAAGCTACGTCTTTAAGTGACAGGCTTATTAAAAGCCACTACTGTATGTGCCTAATTCAACCCATATTCTAGCCCACACTGCAGGAATGTTTAAATGTAATCTATGTAACTTTATTAAAGTCAGCCAATTATTTACTCTACCTAACGGAGAAGTTTTTTGTCCTAAAATCTGTGCAGATTGTAACACTGAGGGTTTGATATACCTTATGACCTGCAAGTGTGGGGCCTTCTACGTGGGTAAAACCATTAGGAAGTTGCAGTCTAGAATCAATGACCATATCTATTATTCCACCAACAGCAAAATGATCACCCCAGTCAGCAGACATCTAGATCTATACCATAGATTTGATACGGCAATGGTCTCGTTTTTGGTATTAAAAGTAATTCCGAAAGATCCTAGGGGCGGTAACTGGGATAAGTGCATATTGCAAAAGGAAGCATTCTGGATTGAATGGTTAAATGCTATATCTCCGCCAGGTATTAATGAGAGTTTGTCCTATAAACCATTTCTATAAGTTATGCTTATTGATGGTCCGGGCTCTCAAATGTGATAATAACTATTCAAGTACTTTTATTGATATAGTTACATGTGTCACTATATGTAGCTATTGTATAATTCTACTGAGTTGTATCTTGGGTTGCTGTTATTGTAAGGATTTCATAATGTCACGCTACAAATGTAATAATAACTATCCAAGTACTGTTATTAATATGGATATATGTGTCATTATAAGTAGATATTGTATAAATCTACTGGTTCGGACTTTGGATTGTTGTTACTGCAGGGATTTTGGAATATCTTATGTGACAATTGTAACTGGTTTATGATTTGATTATGTTCTCAGGCATGTATGCGGGGGTTTAGGTCCTCCTAGGGGGACCTGTTAGGAGGAGGGTTCGGTGTCCCTGCTGGTGGCCCTTAGTCAGTGGGTGGCCAGTGGGGCTTCCCATTGCAACTGTGGGGGTTGGCCTGGCGTTGTCACGCTTCCTGGTCATTGCTGCAACTGCAGTAATGGTCATTTATGGCTTCTCGGCCTTTTGGCTAAGATCAAGTGTAGTATCTGTTCTTATCAGTGTCCAGCAGGGGTGCTCCACAGTCATTCTAGCTTTGCGGGGATGACTGGTTGTATAGTACCCCTGCTGGTATGAAGGGGGTCCTGATGGTTAATACAGGGGGGAACAGAAATTGTGGTGCCCATAGATAGTTGGGGCCCGGGAATAATTCCCCCCAAGAATGCCAGAGGAGCCCTTTATCTCCTGATTTGAGCGGATCTACCTCGGTCTGGCCAGGGGCCGGGAGGGCAGAAAGTCCACGAACCAGCGCCCCCTGAGTGGTCGCCTCAGGGGTGCTCTTAGTAACACTTGGGTGTGGGACCCCAGCATGTGAAAAGGCACATGGTCACTGCGTTCAAACACTTTTTCTGCACAGCGCCCTCGGGACCAGGCCTTCTGGCTAAGTTCGGGGCAATTTTTGCTACAGGCCTCAGGGCCTGGTCTGTGCACATTTGGCACGACCATTTTTTATTTATTTATTATTTCTCCCACTGTTTGTCACTTTCACTCTTATGTGTGTGTTTTATTTCCTCACAGGATGGAGGGTGTGGGTCCTCGGGCCTACCCTGAAGTCTAGGGGGAAGATGTGTGGCCTTTTGGTTCCTTCCTCCCCTGTCCCTAGGGGGTTTTCTCTTCGGGAGAACCCCCTGGCCAAGTACTGAGTGGCTGGCTTCGGCTGGCCACAAGGAACGGTGGTCCGCCAGGCCTTTTGGCTAGGTGGACCAAATGGGAACCTTGTCCCTGTCAGGAGCTTTGTGCCCCGGGGGATCAGGGTAGAGGTCCATCCCCTGCGGGGGAAGAACAAAGCACACCCCTAAGTGCACTTTTTTGTGTGGTGTTTTGCACTTGCACGTTTTTTGTGATTCACTTACGGGTTTTTCGTTTTCGCACGTTCGTGGACTTTAAAAAAAAAAAAAAAAGGTCAGTTATGGTCACCGGTGTCGCCAGTCTGTTTGTGCCAACTGCCATTGTTGTGGTGGGGACGCGGCGCGCACGCACTGCCATGTGTGGCTGGGCGTGATGACGTCAGGTGCCACCCTGCAGCTGCATGGGCGTCCCGTTCCAGGATCCTTCAAATTTAGATGATGTGTGGCGGTCCACAAGGCTGTGACTGTGGGGCTATGTGGGTTCCTTCCTGACAGGCTCTGTTGGGAAAGGTGGTGTTGGCGTTTTTTGTTAGCTGGTGGCTCCTGAGATCTTTTGTGGTCAGTGTGCCTTGTCTCTATGGACAGGTATAGTGAAGCGCTAATGGTTATATATATAACTCTTTGCCCTTAGTTGGGCTGTATTTATGGGATGAGACTTAGCTGTCTGGTTGTCTTTTTACGATGGATTTATGACTGACCCCACTTGACTATCCCATTGCAAATACTGTGCCAGCAGTATTTGGGGTTTGGTTTTATTACACATAGGTAGGATTGGATATACACCTTTTCCTCCCTGCATATTGGATTTTTATTAATTATTGGTTTGCAATATTTCAGTAGTAAGGGATCGATGGGGTTAATCTTTCCTATAGATTGAATAACATTTAAGTATTCTCCCTCTCTTTGTGTCCTCTTTAGGGACCTCTTCATATATTATATTAGCTTATTGCAAGTCTCTCTTGCATGTACTCTATTTTGACCAGAATTAGTGACGTAATTTTATCTTCACACCATACTAGTCTTTTGCTAGTTTCTTTCACATGTGCCCCATTTGGACCAGAATTGGTAACATTAGTGCATCCCTACCAGTCCAATTCCTACAGCTACATATTTTCATTCATCACCTAGGAGGCCCCCATCATGTTTATTAACAGTTGCATATTTTTTATACACCAGGAAACCTCCGGGAGTGCCGCTTGCCCCCTTGATTTGTTGGGATCCCCTCACTGACTGGCCCCGCATGGGAAGGCCTGAGCCCCTCCTTCATAGCCCTTGCACAGATGCCTGTAGAAGACATGATAATCTATTCAATCGATCTGTATTGTGAATATTGGTGTATGTATAGTGTTGTTGACAAATGTATCTATTTTTTCTATGTAGAAATCTGTACACAACTCCTGAAGAAGCGATATTATCGCGAAAAATGTCGAGTTACTACAACCAATAATACCAGAGTATCTGTTTTCAAGCTTTTACTGGGATACGGTACATTTTTATTGTGGAATATACCAATACTATTGTCACGATCGCTGCGTCAGATCCCAGACCTTCTCACCCAAACTCGTGACCGAAGGACTAGCCGATCTAAAACCGTGATGTGACGTGTGTAACAATGCCACACCCAGCTGCACCCTGCACAACGATTTTCCAGCTAATGGACCACAATCGATGTACCAGCAGCCTGAATCAATTGTTACTGGGTCAGGTTAATTACGCAATTAACCCTTCACACTGCCACCACCTCTTTTTTGTACAGAGAAAGAGGAAACTCGGTGTTATCAGCTATTACACTATAATGATTGAGATAATTGTCTGTATAAAATGGTCCACAGGCTGGTTATACAGAGGTTTAAACAAACACAGTAGCGTTCTCTTTAGAGGCAGGAATTCGTAAATTGCAATAAAGTGCTATAGAAAAAGTTCACCACTTTTAGAAGGAAAGATTTATTACTAAAACGTCAAATGGCTGCAATAAAAATATTTACAAAAAAAAGATGTACCTAAGATATATATATACATATACAAAGAACCATAGCACAGCAAAGAGATATCAGAAAGAGGTGAAAGGGTTAAAGTACATGCCAAAGTCCTGGGTTAGCAGATCCAAGTTTCAGAGCAGAAGGGTGCTTTGATCTCCCTATGATAGGATGGTTAATGGAAGAATTCTTCAACTTCCTACTCTTAGGCCTGACAGCCTGTTTTGTAATCCCCAGCAGGGGGTGGCTCTGACGCCATGGACCAATACCCCGTGTAGGCGTGGAGGTCTGGGTGTCGACCTAAACTAGAGCCAAAATCTCGTGTAGTTCATATTTGGGCTCATAACTAGAGATGAGCGAATTATTCAAAAATTCAATTCGGCTGATTCGCCGAATTTGCGGAATAAATTTGATTAGATGCAAATTTATTCGCTGCGAATTTAACTTATTAAAAGGGTTTCTAGGCTTCAGAGAGCCTTTATATTAGTGCAGAACACTGTACCTTTAATTTAAATGCCCTTGGAGTCTGCTGGGGAAGAGAAATAATACTGTCAGTCAGTATGACATGCAGATGAGTGCCGTCGATCTTAGAATCACCGCACACTTCACTCATTTGGGCAGTCACGGGGCCAAAACCAGAGTGTGGAGCGGTGTGGCGGTGGAGGCAGCAGCAATGGGAGGCCATACAGCACCCTATGACAAAATGGAACCCACCAGCAGTGTGAGGAGACCTGAAAGTGGCACATGGCAGAGTGTGGCGATGGAGACAGCAGCAATGGGAGGCCGTACAGGGACCCATGACACACTCTGGACCTGACAGCAGCATGAGGAGGCGGTACAGGGGCCCATGACAGATTACGGGCCTGGCAGCAGCATGAGGAGTCGGTACGGGGGCCCATGGCAGATTACGGGCCTGGCAGCAGCAATGGGAGGCCATACAGCACCCTATGACAAAATGGAACCCACCAGCAGTGTGAGGAGACCTGAAAGTGGCACATGGCAGAGTGTGGCGATGGAGACAGCAGCAATGGGAGGCCGTACAGGGACCCATGACACACTCTGGACCTGGCAGCAGCATGAGGAGGCGGTACAGGGGCCCATGGCAGATTACGGGCCTGGCAGCAGCATGAGGAGGCGGTACAGGGGCCCATGGCAGAGTGGCGAAGCGTAAGCAGCTTAAATTGAAGGCCATACAGAGGCCTATGTTAAAAAGTCCCCCCAGCAGCAGTGTGGGGAGACGACTATCAAGAGTCCAATGGCAGAGTGGCGGAGCAGAAGCAGCTTCAATTGAAGAAGAAGAGGATGAGGATGAAGAAGAAGAAGAAGATGAGGATGAGGATGAGGATGAAGAAGAAGAAGATGAGGATGAAGAAGAAGAAGAAGAAGAAGAAGAGGATGAGGAAGAGGATGAAGAAGAAGAAGAAGAAGAGGATGAGGATGAGGAAGAAGAAGAAGAAGAAGAAGAGGATGAGGACGAAGAAGAAGAAAAAGAAGAAGAAGAAGAGGATGAGGATGAAGAAGAAGAAGAAGAGGATGAGGATGATGAAGAAGAAGAAGAGGATGAGGAAGAAGAAGAAGAAGAGGATGAGGATGAAGAAGAAGAAGATGAGGATGAAGAAGAAGAAGAAGAAGAGGATGAGGATGAAGAAGAAGAAGAAAAAGAGGATGAGGATGAGGAAGAAGAAGAAGAAGAAGAGGATGAGGATGAAGAAGAAGAAGAAGAAGAAGAGGATGAGGATGAAGAAGAAGAAGAAGAAGATGAGGATGAAGAAGAAGAAGAAGAAGAAGAAGAGGATGAGGATGATGAGGATGAAGAAGAAGAAGAGGATGGGGATGAAGAAGAAGAAGAAGAGGATGAGGATGAGGAGGAAGAAGAAGAAGAAGAAGAAGAAGAAGAGGATGAGGATGAAGAAGAAGAAGATGAGGATGAAGAAGAAGAAGAAGAAGAAGATGAGGATGAAGAAGAAGAAGAAGAAGAGGATGAGGATGAAGAAGAAGAAGAAGAAGAAGAAGAGGATGAGGAAGAAGAAGAAGAAGAAGAGGATGAGGATGAAGAAGAAGAAGAAGAAGAAGAAGAGGATGAGGATGAAGAAGAAGAAGAAGAAGAGGATGAGGATGAAGAAGAAGAAGAAGAAGAAGAAGAAGATGAGGATGAAGAAGAAGAAGAGGATGAGGATGAAAAAGAGGATGAGGATGAGGAAGAAGAAGACGAAGAAGAAGAGGATGAGGATGAAGAAGAAGAAGAAGAAGAAGAGGATGAGGATGAAGAAGAAGAAGAAGAAGAAGAAGATGAGGATGATGAAGAAGAAGAAGAGGATGAGGATGATGAAGAAGAAGAAGAGGATGAGGATGATGAGGAAGATGAAGAAGAAGAAGAAGAAGAGGATGAGGATGAAGAAGAAGAGGATGATGAAGAAGAAGAGGATGATGAAGAAGAAGAGGATGAGGATGAAGAAGAAGAAGAAGATGAGGATGAAGAAGAAGAAAAAGAAGAAGAGGATGAGGATGAAGAAAAAGAAGAAGAAGAAGAGGATGAGGATGATGAAGAAGAAGAAGAAGAAGAGGATGAGGAAGAAGAAGAAGAAGAAGAAGAAGAAGAGGATGAGGATGAAGAAGAAGAAGAAGAAGAAGAAGAAGAAGAAGAAGAAGAGGATGAGGATGATGAAGAAGAAGAAGTTGAGGATGAAGAAGAAGAAGAGGATGAGGATGAAGAAGAAGAAGAAGAAGAGGAGGATGAGGATGAGGAAGAAGAAGAGGATGAGGAAGAAGAAGAAGAAGAAGAAGAAGAAGAAGAGGATGAAGAAGAGGATGAGGATGATGAAGAAGAAGAGGATGATGGTGAGGAAGAAGAAGAAGAAGAAGAAGAAGAAGAGGATGATGAAGAGGAAGAAGAAGAAGAGGAGGATGAGGATGAAGAAGAAGAAGAAGAAGAAGAAGAGGATGAGGATGATGAAGAAGAAGAGGATGAGGATGAAGAAGAAGAGGATGAGGATGAAGAAGAAGAGGATGAGGATGAAGAAGAAGAGAATGAGGATGAAGAAGAGGATGAGGAGGATGAAGAAGAAGAAGAAGAGGAAGAGGATGAGGATGAAGAAGAAGAAGAAGAAGAGGATGAGGATGAAGAAGAAGAAGAGGATGAGGATGAGGATGATGAAGAAGAAGAAGAAGAAGTAGGATGAAAATAAGAAGAATTCCAGTACAGCAAAAAGTGTATCTGCAGAGAGCTCCGCTATTTCTGACAGTTCTCTGACAGTTCCTTCACATTTACAGCGGTTGAAACATTGTATCTATTTGTTTCCGAATAAAAACATCTGTATCCTAAATGGAAACAAATAGATACAATGTTTCAACCGCTGTAAATGTGAAGGAACTGTCAGAGAACTGTCAGAAATAGCGGAGCTCTCTGCAGGGACACTTTTTGCCGGCTGTAGAAGGGATGAAAATCGGCCGATCGGGAAAAATTTGATTCGTGCATCCGAAGTTTTCTAATTTTCGGATTCGGCGCGAATCAAATTTTTCCTAATATTCGAAACGAATTCCACTTCGCCAAGTTCGATTCGCTCATCTCTACTCATAACTTTTCCTATGCACAAGTGACATTCCACCCGCGGGTAGATTATTATACAGACAAGTCTGAGGATTGATTAGATATGAATTATGAAAGTGTACACTGAACGGTTCGCAAGATCTTTTTTTCTGCTTTCCTGTGTGTCCAAGACAAGGTGAGTGACCCATCAAACTGTTCACCTGCTCATAGTCCATCTGACGATATGTCCAGTTTTTATGTAAGTCTCTCATATTCCAAGATATGAGACATAGGGGAAAAATGGATTTTAACACAAGGTTATCTGGTCGTGTTTCCTTGGAATGTTCTTTGAACTACAGGGAAAGCTTGCCTTATCTTATAAGAGGTGTGATATGGTACAGCTCGCCCAGACAGCTAGGCACCTAGCTCAGAGATGTTTTATGGCTCTGGGGTTCCTTGCTGCCTTGGCCTGCCAGTGACCCACAACCAGCACACACACACTGGCCAAATGTCTCCTCTCAGAGAGGGAGGGAGAGGGAGTGAGGAGAGGAAAATGGATACTGTTAACAAAATGGCAGACTGCGTCAGTCTCTGTTGCGTACGTTTGCAACAACTATATGTATCTCTACTGAATATACAATTCCAAATGCTGCAGGAGTATATTCTCTGGTGATTGCTGTGTGGATATATGTAATGCTCCCAAGTGCCACGTCCTATTCAAACTATTTGGAGAAAAGAAGGGCCTTTTGGCGTGTCCATCTCTATAATCTTCATTGAGCAGAAGTCAATGCAAGTCACAATGAAATCTGAAAAAAGTAGTGCAGGAACTATTTTTGAAATTGCGCTACTTCAGATCAAACGTTTTAGGAAAGTGCCATAGAAATACATTAGATGCGGTTTCAGGTGCGACTTGTAAATCGCATGTCGCACCTGAAGTTGAATCAGTGTGAACCAGGGCTAAGAACTATAAACCAATAAATTTGCCTGTCTGTTCAGAACCAAATTAATTACAGGCTACTGTGTGGGAATCACAACTGATAAATCAATGCGAGAGCTGTGCGTTAATCTCTATATGCACAGAACCCACTAAGCCCTAAAACTTAACTTTTATTCATACACAGCTAAAATGACGCATGTTGGCAAAAATGTATGAAGCTGAAGGTAGATGCAGGAGATAAAAAAAATCTGGTGGGAGTACTCAAATTAGGTTTTCCATAAAGAGAAACATTTCCTTACTTATATGCAAAAACTGGTCATAGGAATGAGTGCCTCCCACACCAGAAAATGTGCAAATGTTGTTCTGTGTTTGAATACATGTTTTATTTAAACACTTTAGACACTTTTTTCATTCCTGACGAAGCCCTTTTATGGGTGAAACATGTTGAGTTTTGAAGTTGGGATGCTCACTTTTTGATGTGCTTCATATTATCAGGGCATGCAGGGTAAAACTGAAAATTAGTCTGGTGTGGATGGCACTCATGGCACTCATTAGTATGACCAGGTTTTGCATATAAGTAAGGAAATGCTCATGGAAAACCTAATTTTAATACTTCTACCAGATTTTTTCATCTCCTGCTTCCACCTACAAGTTCATACATTTTTGCAAACATGCGTTATTTTAGCTGTGTATGAATAAAAGTTATGTTTAAGGGCTTAGTGGGTTCTGTGCATAGAGAGATTGACACAGCTCTCGATTGATTTATCAAGTTTCACTTTAAATGTGTGACAAAAAAAGACAAATAAGCTACAGGAAGGATAACTTATATAGCTCACTTTGTCTGCGCTGAAAGCTGAGCCAGGCTGAGTGCATTTCTGGAGCTGAGGATGGGGTGGGCAGGGATGGAAGGGGAAGCGACTGAACACAACCTGATCATATGTGTGGTGACAGGCAGAAGGACCAGAATAACTTGTTAGACAAAACGAGTGACCTAAATGACAAAAGCAGTGGATAACTGTGGAAATACTGAGAGTGAGGGACTGTACCTGAGAAAAGAATAGAAAGTTGTCAGAGGTTGTATATGAGGAAAGTGCTTGGTGCACAGAATAAAGAGATATGAATTTACCCCATCAGCAGGAAGCAATGTTCACTGGATATAAAATTGGTAATAATATGTAGCTGAAAACAAAGTAGTAATCTATTTATGCATATTTTTTATCATAGATATGCATATTCATACATTTGTTAGAAAATGCTGACAATAACAAAATATAAAAAAAATATTGCGTTGGCCCACACTTTGCAGCTTTAACAGTTTCAACTCTTCTGGGAAAGGAATGTTGTCCAAAAGGTTTAGGAATGTGTATATGGGAAAGCTTGACCATTCTTCCAGAAGCGCATTTGTGAGGTCAGGCACTGATGTTGGACGAGGAGGCCTGGTTTGCAGTCTCCGCTATAATTCATCCCAAAGGTGTTCTATGGGGTTGAGGTCAGGACTCTGTGCAGGCCAGTCAAGCTCCTCGCTCATCCATGTCTTTTTGGAGCTTGCTTTGTGCACTGGTGCGCAGTCATGTTGGAACAGGAAGGGGCCATCCCCAAACTGTTCCCACAAAGTTGGGAGCATGAAATTGTCCAAAATGTCTTCACATGCTGACACCTTAAGAGTTCCCTTCACTGAAACTAAGAGACCAAGCCCAACCCCTGAAAAACAACTGTACAACATAATCCCCCTCCACCATACTTTACACTTGGCACAATGTAGTCAGGCAAGTACCGTTCTCCTGGCAACCACCAAACCCAAACATGTCCATCGGATTGCCAGACAGAGAACCGAGATTCATCATTCGAGAGAACACGTCTCCACTGCTCTAGAGTCCAGTGGTGGCATGCTTTGCACCACTGCAGTTGCTTCCACTTTGTTATATTACCACTAACAGTTGAGCGTGGATTATTTACTACCAAGGAAATTTCATGGATGGACACAGGTGCCAACCTATCATGGTGAATTCACTGATCTCCTGAGAGTGACTCATTCTTTCACAAATGTTTGTACAAGCAGTATTCATGCCTAGGTGCTTGATTTTATACACCTGTGGCCATGGAGGGGATTGGAACACCTGAATCCAATGATTTGGAGGGGTGTCCCAATACTTCCGGCATGTAAAATATTTTGTTCACTCACTGAAATTATTATGTCCCTTTTTCCAGCTTTTATGGTGTTTATTATGGAAGGCAATGCAAACGTAGTCTATTTTCCTGAAGTAAGTTTTAGAACGAATGTTTTTGGTCATTTGATATGTACAAATGAAGGTCAAGAAAATCTATTGTTAAGAGTCTGTGTTGCTCATAAATGTGAGAGGTCCTTCATTATCATTCAAGTACCGAACAACATGTGGTATTCATTTATGTATTATTTATTCATTGTGGTTTAACTTTGCCCAGAGTGCTGTGACATACCTTTTCTGAAAGAGTTGCAATTTAGTCACACAGTGCATTACATATGTTGAAAATATTCAGATTTGAGTTGAGCATGGGTTCAAGGCATACCCAGCTTGTTTGCAGATGCTTCAAACTGATACAGAAGGCCATTGCCATAGCAATCAATTACCAAAAATGCACTTCACACTTTTGCATTTTATTCAGATGGCTTAGTGGAAATATGGGGGGCATTTCAATAAAATAGCCCCTCAATATAAAGATGGGGTTCCCAGCAGCCATATTGACAATATGAAGGCATAGGGAGTCTGCTTATAAAGTGCATAGGGACAGATTAGTGTAGGGATTGTAGGCACTGTCTTTTAACCAGTTCAAGTCCAGACACATTCACCCCCTTCCTGTCCAGGCCAATTTTCAGCTTTCAGTGCTATCACACTTTGAATGACAATTGCGCGGTCATGCGACATTGTACCCATATGAATTTTTTAGCATTTTTTTGAGACAGATAAAACTTTATTTTGGTGGTATTTATTCACCACTGGGATTTTTATTTTTTTGCTATATAAATGAAAAATTCCAAACATTTTGGAAAAAAGTGTTTTTCTTACACAGTTTTGCAAATAAATAATCTTTCTTCATAAATCTTGGCCAAAATGTATTCAGCTATCTGTTTAGTAAAAACAAAAGCAACCCAAATTAGTTTATAACCAAAAATTATAATTTTTCAAAATTGTTTTTACATTTTTATTTTATTTTTTTATGTTATTATTTATGGTGTTTTTTTACATACCATAGTGACACTGTACTACTTGTAGGGGGTGATGAAGATTTTTTTTTTCTTTTTTACATTGATTGCATTTACACCCATAAAGGCTGTAAAAGGAGTAATTTCTCCTTCTCTCTGGCTGCATTCTTGCAGCCATTGCGAAATACTGTTCAAGCTGTGATTGGTCACAGCTTGTCACATGGTACAAGGCTTTTGTGAAAAGCCTTGTATCATGTGACCTCTGTGATCATTCACAGATTTCACAAGTAGTAAGCAATGATGTCAGGAAGTGACATCATTGCTTACTACTATTCATGTGATCACATGAATCGGGAGCTCACACAGATCGTGGTGCCGCACTCTCCCAGGGAGCACGCACAGGCAGTAAATGCGGGGGCTGTTTATAAACGGCCACCAGCTTCAGCTCTGCTCCTGCCCGGCCGTTTATGTACATGGGCTGCACGGGAAGTGGTTAAACAGCAAAATTCTGTGTTTCTAGGGGAATTTTGGGGTTGGTAGAGGGAAGGATTTTTACATCCTAATGCTGCTGATTGTTGTGTCTCTGGACAGACTGTTAACAGGTCACCATCTTTGTTAACCACAGAAACTACAGAAATGTCCTGTTCCAACCTCTAATTTCTTCTAAAGCTCTTAAAGCAGAAATGCAGTAATGTTTTTCTAAGATGACATTAGACACAGCACACATAACTTAACAAATACACAACATTGCGCCCCCTCCCCCCATTACACTTAAAAATTGTAACATTAACAAGTAGATAGTTAGTCAGGTTACTGGTTCCAGTCAGCTGCGGATTTGCGCAGGTCTAGATAGACTGACATTAACGTTAGACTTGGTCGGTGGTTTCTTTATCCTCACCCACCAGCCAGGAATGGAAGTAATTGTCTTGCTGTGTCTTTTTGCATTACTGTAAATTATTGCTTTGACCTGGCACCTCTGCACTCTAGCTCACAGATTTAGGAATTCTGCTTAGAGATTGAGTGAGACAAAGCCTCTACCCCTGTGGCCAGGTCTTACCTGACCAAGGCTCTAAGCCTGATGTTCCTTCTTTCTGCCTGGACCAATTCTGTGCTGACCATATCTCTGTCTGATGCCTGTAATGACCCAGGACTTTTTATGGACCATGTTCTTGGCTGCTACCTGAACCAGTACTTTGGCTGTGCTGACCATATCTCTGACTGCTGCCTGTAATGACCAAGAAGTTTTTATGGACCATGTTCTTGCCTGCTACCTAAATTAGTACTTTGGCTGTAGTGACCATATCTCTGCCTTCTGCCTGTAATGACCCAGGACTTTTTTTTAACTATGTTCCTGCCTGCTGCCTGGACTATTCGTTTCAGCTATTGCTGGCCACATCTCTCCCTGCTTCCTGGACCACTGCTGTCCTCTACAGACAACTTGTCTACTACAAGCATAGGTATTCTTCTGTGGGGTGTTTGCTTTCCAAAATGGGGTCATTTTGTTGGTAATTCCATTAAACTAGTGCTCCAGGGCTTTCAAAAACGTGATAGGTAGTCAGGAAATTCAAAGTATAATTAGTGCCTCTAGAATGCCTGATGGTGCTGCTTGGATCTTGGGCCTCTGTATGTGGCCAGGCTATGAAAAAGTCTCACATATGTGGTATCGCCATACTCAGGAGTAGCAGAATGTGTTTTGGGGTGTAATTGCAAGTATGCATATGCCGTGTGTGAGTAACTTGTTAATATGACAATTTTGTGTTAAAAAAGGAAAAAAAGAAAATGTTTTCATTTTCCCAAAAATTGATGGAAAAAATTACAACTTCAAAAAATTCACCATGCCTCTTACTATATACATACCGTGGACTGTCTACTTTCCAAAAAGGGGTCATTTAGGGGGTATTTGTACTTTCCTGGCATGTTAGGGCTTCCAGAAATGAGATAGACCGTCAGTACATCAGGTGTGATCAATTTTCAATTATTGGTACCATAGCTTGTAGACTCTATAACTTTCACACAGATTAAATAATATACACAGATTTGGGTGTTTTTTACTGAAGAAATGTAGCAGTAAAAATTTTCGCCTAAATGTATAAAGAAAATTTACATATTTGCAAAATTGTTTCATAGAAACAAAAAAAAAGGTTTTTTTTTTTATTTTCACCAATTTTTGCGCTTATTTAAAAAAAAAAAAAAACAAC
The DNA here is from genome assembly GCF_062004578.1 of Staurois parvus. Lineage (NCBI taxonomy): Eukaryota > Metazoa > Chordata > Amphibia > Anura > Ranidae > Staurois > Staurois parvus. The sequence continues at coordinate 1,516,839 of NW_028318546.1, forward strand.
CCAGTGGTGATTAAGTACCACCAAAATAAAGCTATATCTCTGTGAAAAAAATGATAAATGTTTTGTTGAGGTACAGTGTAGCATGACTGAGTAATTGTCATTCAAAGTGCAAGAGCACTGAAAGCTGAAAATTGGACTGGGCAGGAAGGGGGTAAAAGTGCCCTGTACTGAAGTGGTTAAAGTCAAAATCAGTGCTGGCACTCTTGGAACAGCCTACATTATATTCATTTTTCCAGAACATCTCTTGCCATATCAGGAGCTGTCTTTTGACTCTTAACTTCCATTCCATTGATAACAGGGAGTCTTGAAGGTAGAAGTTGTCTTCTGGTGTCTCACCCAAGGCTCCCTCCAGTAAACAAGATGGTGCTACTGGTGTTGCTGTGTTCACCTACCAAAGCAACAGCCGAGGTTTTAGCTTGACTGGGAGGTTGGTATTATTCTGGACACCGACAGGAATCTTCCCATGCTTTTGCTGCAAGGCCTTACTGGACATTACTTCGGGAATCAGCTCCACCACAGGGGTGGGGGGGTTGTAGAAAGCATAGTCAGAATGAGAGTAAGATTTTAGATAGGGTGCTCTGGCTCCCAGCCTTGGTTGCTCAGAGTTTTGTGCAGCTGTGTGGGTGGAAAGAAGGGGGGAGACAGCTCACAGCATGGCCATCTCCCCTCTAAGTTTACCAGCACAAGATAGCAGACCCTCAACTACATACTTTTGTAACTAAATTAACACATACATAAATATTACATTTTTTCTGTGTGGTCTTGTGCAGATGATTGAGAAAAAACATTATATATATATAACAGAAATACTTTTTAAATCAGTCTATAAACCAATGTGTTGCCATAGTGACAGGCTGGGGGTCTTTTGTGTAAGTAGACTAATACATTTTTAAGACTTTTGCATAATGAAGTATTGCAGCAAATTCTAGGGACTTAGCATGTAAGCACTAACCAGTTGTGAGAAAAATGGAATGGGTGGGTGGAAAGCTGTCCCTACATTGGTAGAATTTTGTTCAAATTTTTTTTTTTTAATTTTTTTTATTTAAAAATGGTTAGTGGAGACAAACTGATAAACATTTTTGACTGTAGTGACGAGAAAATTTGAAGCGGAATCATTATTTTCTCGAACCAACAAAATTATAACTATGGATGTGGTTTTCATTCAAGAAGCTTCATGCGCATGCTCTAGGCACAAAAGAAACCCGTTTAATGTGTCTGGGTTTCTATTCAAAGTAACAAGCCTGGACAAAATTTTAAAGGCTTTCAAACAAAAATAGTTGACTCAATGATAGCAATAAAAAATGTTCTGGCAAAGAATTTTTCATAATTTCCATATGATCGTTGAAACAAAATTTTACTGGTGTAGGGTTGTTTTTTGGGGGGGTTGGGCTTGGCCCCTTAGTTCCAGTGAAGGGAACCTTTAAGGTGTCAGCATACCAAGACATTTTTGACAATTTCATGCTGCCAACTTTGTAGGAACAGTTTGAGGTTGGCCCCTTCCTGTTCCAACATGACTGCACACCAGTGCACAAAGTAAGGTCTATAAAGACATGGATGAGCGAGTTTGAGGTGGAGGAACTTGAATGGCCTGCACAGAGTCCCGAACTCAACCAGATAGCACACCTTTGGGATGAATTAGAGTGGAGACTGAGAGCCAGGCCTTCTCGTCTGACATCAGTGCCTGACCTCTCAAATGTGCTTCTGGAAGAATGGTCAAACATTCCCATGGACACACTCCTAAACCTTGTGGACAGCCTTTTCAGAAGAGCTGAAGCTGTTATAGTTGCAAAGGGTGGGCCAACTCAATATTGAAGCCTATGGAATAAGACTGGGATGCCATTAAAGTTCATGTGTGCGTAAAGGCAGGGGGCGCAATACTTTTGGCAATATAGTGTATGTTAACACTCACTGCAGGGTACCAGCATCCAAAGGGCCCATCTGGCCCAATAAAGCTAACTTTTACGAATAAATATGGATTAGATTAGATAAAAGAGGAGTATAGTGGCATACATTAAAAAGTCTGGAGAGAGAGATTTTAAACTAGAAAGAGAATTATGAATAGTAAAGGAGAACCAGAGTAAGGGTATAAATGAGACACCTATATATGTGGTAGTCAGATAAATAAAGATGAGCTTAAAGAGATAGTACATCTAGATATTTTTATTTCTCAGAGAGACAATGCATATATATAAAAGGTGTCTTTAGAGAAGATTATGATGAGGTATATTGAGTTGTGGAAGTTTTGACATGGACGGTAGTGTTGGACTCGATGTTTGAGTCAAACATAAGTTCGACTCGAACATAGACCGTTCATGTGTTCACCAAACACACGAATGGTAAGGGCGTTCGGTGGGCTGTTCGCCTGCTGAGCACCCCTCAATACACTGCACTCTCACAGTGCATTGTGAGAGCCATCATTGGCCAAAGCACTGTGAGAAGACAGAGGGGAGAATACAATCCCTGGAAAAAAAAATAACACAAAAAATATGTTCTAAAAAGAAACAGTGTGCCCCCCCCCCCACCAAAATCATTGCATGGGGTTCCCCCTGCAAACCATAACAGGCCCTTTAGGCCTGGTAGGACATTTAAGGGGAACCCCACCCCAAAAAATGGGGGGGAACATGGAGTCCCCCCTAAATTCCTACCAGATCCTTGATCTGAGCAGGTGCCTGCAGCTGAAGGCATCATCCAAGTACAACGACTTGAAGACCGGTGATGTACCAGGTACGTGACTGGTCAGCAAGTGGATAAAGGTTGTACGCTTGAAGTCTTTTAGTAGGTGTAGTTTTGTATTCAAACACTTTCAGAGGTTTAAATGATAGTAATATAGTCCTGTAAACAAACAGCTATGTCTTAAAATTTAGTAATAAGGTTATAAACATGCATTCATAACAATACATGAATAAAAAAATGTTTAGTTGTGAAAATACATTAGCAACAAACAGGTAAGCCCTTCAATATGTAGGCAACCATAGCCATATGTAAGACTCAAGTGGGCAATTTCTACAATATGCAACCACCAAATGAACAGGTGTTACAATACTTGGGCAACAAACAGTCAGTTTTACAATAAGAGGACAGCGGACACCTCCATTTATGTTGCAGAAGAATCTGGAGAGGTATTTCCAAACATGGCTGCTACAGACTTCTCGCTGTCTCTCACAAATGAAAAGTTAAACACTAATCAGATTTAAAGGTGCCTTTGAATTTTAAATGTGATTGGTGATGTGGAAAGAAGAGAGTGAGACAAAACTACACAACACAGACATTAGGGAGTGTGCACCCTATGATCCAGTGGGGTGCATTCTGGATGCTGGGTACAGCGTATTACATATTATTTTAAATAAAATGATCCTGTTCTGAGGTTAAAATAAACTCTATGTGCACCGCAAGATAACTGTGCCCCATTTGCAAAAACTTTCATCCATCTTGGTTCCTGATCCTATTTGACATGTTAGTCTCATCAAAAACTGGGTTCCTTTCTTGCCATTGTGGCTACTCCTGCTTATCCTTAGTCACAGCAAGTTGCAGTAGTGACATAAGGGTTACTGGGAGCAACCACAGAGGCCAGAGAATTATTAATATATTTATTATTATACAGGATGTATATAGCGCCAACAGTTTGCGCAGCACTTTACAATGTGATGCAAACAGTACAATTACAATACAACTGAATACAGGAGGAATCACAGGGCCCTGTTTATTAGACTTTATAATCCAAAAGGGGAGGGCCAACTTTTACAAAAGGTTATAACTGTGGGGGATGAGCCGATGGAGAAAATGCATGTACAGTTGTTAGGTGGAGGTAGGATAGGCTTCTCTGAAGGGATCGCCTAAAAGTGGACAGAGCAGGAGATAGTCAGATAGATTGGGGTAGGGAATTCCATAGAATTGGAGAGGCTCAGGAGAAGTCCTGCAGGTGACCATAGGAGGAAAGAGACAAAGAAACTAGAGAGCAGGAGGTTTTAGAGGAATGAAGAGTGTGATTTGGTTGGTATTTTGAGACTAGGTTAATAATGTAGCGAGGGTCCGAGCTGTGGATGATTTTGTAAGTTATTGTTAATATTTTGAATTTAATTTGTTGGATGAGTGGCAGCCAATGGAGGGACTGACAGAGAGGGATAGCAGTCACTGAACAGTAGGTAAGAATAGCAACACTCTTTCACACACCCAGAAGTGTGGGAGGTAACTGGTTCCAGGAGCTTTACTACAGAGACCATTTCTACATCTGTGCCACAGAAAATAGTATAAAGCCGTTTTCTTTAGAGGGTCGTTTATTTTAACCCCTTGACAGGGTTGCTTTATCGTAAACTGAATTCACATTCTAATTTTAGCAGTTTCAGTGTTTTATGAATGAAATTTGTAGTCTATTGGTTTCTCTTTTTGCTACTCGGCGCTGCACTAATTCAACTGATAATTGCGCGGTCATGCAATGCTGCACCCAAACGAAATTTACGTCCTTTTTTTCACACAAATAGAGCTTTCTTTCGGTGTAATTTGATAACCTGTGCGCTTTTTATTTTTCGCGCTATAAACAAAAAAAGGTCAAAAATTTTGAAGAAAAACAATATTTTTTACTTTCAGCTATAAAAAATATATAGTAAACTCAAAGTTGGTTATAAATTTAGGCCAAAATGTATTCTGCTACATGTTTTTGGTAAAAAAAATCCCAATACGTGTAAATTAATTGGTTTATGTGAAAGTTATAGCGTTTACAAATGACGGGAAAGATACTGGAATTTTTAATTTTTATTTATACTAATAATGGCGCCGATCAGCGAATTATGGCGGCAATCAGCGACTTATGGCAGGACTGCGGGACTGCGGCGGACATTTTGACACTGGGGGGGGAACTGACTTGGGGTCACTGACATCACTGAAACTGTACTAATGTCACTGGGGAGGAAGGGGTTAACATTTTTAGAATTTTTAGAATTTGCAGTGTAAGGGGAGTGTTTTACTAGGGGGCGGGGGTGTGTACTGGACGGGGGGGAGGGAGGGGGGAGCTGATCGAGGGAGAGAAACTCTGCAGCTTCTCACAAGCTGTCAGAGAACTGACACAGAACAGGGCTGTGTGTAAACAATGTGTCAGCGATCACCGTCAATCGCGGGAAAACGGCCGGTAAAAACCGGCAGTGACCCGGCGGCTGACACCCATGGGACAGGTAGGGCCTTGCGCACGCCCCCTACCTGTTTTGAAGGCAGCCATTTCAAAACGTGCTTTTGCCTACGAGTGCCACCCTGCCACCGTTTATATGCTGTGGCTGGGCGGCAAGTGGTTAATACGTGTTAAAAATATAAACTTCTTATTAACAATTAAACTTAAATCTTCTAACTCATCATTGCTTGACATGCTGACCTATGTGTTATTAGCCATAAAGGTCATTACGTTATGCTGTGTTCCTGGTAGATCACTTTTTTTCTCTTGTTTATTGAATTAGGCTTTTGGTGTTTTTAAGATTTTTAGCTTCATGCCAATAAATACATTTAGCCCTTCAACCGCTCAGCAGGAGCAGCTGCTGAGCTAACTATCTTGTACAACAGTTTGATGCAGGTGCTGTTGATCTTGGCATTTTATGAATATTCGATTAGGCGGCATAGGAAGTAAATACAACGTGAAACGTCTTTTAAAGTGTATCTGAATATTTATTTAATATGTGTACAGTATGTGCACAGAGGCATCTATAATTACTGTATATAAAAGGGAATACCTTATCTAAGCAGCTGTTAAAAAAATTCAGAACAGATCTCTAATGAACCAACTATAAACTGAATGAAATATATAGTACAATCTCCCTATAGTCTGTTTTTTATTTTCCACTCTCATAATCTATGCTGAAAAGTACATGTAAAGACCTAGACTACAGGTGAAACTCGAAAAATTAGAATATCATGCAAAAGTCCATTTATTTCAGTAATGCAGCTTAAAAGGTGAAACTAATATATGAGATAGACTCATTACATGCAAAGCAAGATAATTCAAGCCGTGATTTGTCATAATTGTGATGATTATGGCTTACAGCTCATGAAAACCCCAAATCCACAATCTCAGAAAATTAGAATATTGTGAAAAGGTGCAATATTCTAGGCTCAAAGTGTCCCACTCTAATCAGCTAATTAAGCCATTACACCTGCAAAGGGTCCCTGAGCCTTTAAATGGTCTCTCAGTCTGGTTCAGTAGGAATCACAATCATGTCAAAGTCTGCTGACCTGACAGTTGTGCAGAAAACCATAATTGACACCCTCCATAAGGAAATAAAGCCTCAAAAGGTAATTGCAAAAGAAGCTGGATGTTCCCAAAGTGCTGTATCAAAGCACATTAATAGAAAGTTATGTGGAAGGGAAAAGTGTGAAAGAAAAAGGTGCACAAGCAGCAAGGATGACTGCAGCCTGGAGAGGATTGTCAGGAAAAGGCCATTCAAAAGTGTTGGGGACTTTCACAAGGAGTGGACTGAGGCTGGAGTCAGTGCATCAAGAGCCACCACACACAGATGGATCCTAGACATGGGCTTCAAATGTCGTATTCCTCTTGTCAAGCCACTCCTGAACAACAAACAACGTCAGAAGCGTCTTACCTGGGCTAAAGAAAAACAGACCTGGTCTGTTGCTCAGTGGTTCAAAGTCCTCTTTTCTGATGAGAGCAACTCTTGCATCTCATTTGGAAACCAAGGACCCAGAGTATGGAGGAAGAATGGAGAGGCACACACTGCAAGATACTTGAAGACCAGTGTTAAGTTTCCACAGTCTGTGTTAATTTGGGGAGCCATGTCATCTGCTGGTGTTGGTCCACTGTGCTTCATTAAGTCCAGGGTCAACGCAGCTGTCTACCAGGTGATTTTGGTGCACTTCATGCTTCCTTCCACAGACGAGCTTTATAGGGATGCTGACTTAATTTTCCAGCAGGACTTTGCACCTGCCCAAACTGCCAAAAGCAGCAAAAGCTGGTTCAAAGACCGTGGGATTACTGTGATTGATTGGCCAGCAAACTCGCCTGACCTGAACCCCATAGAGAATCTATGGGGCATTGCCAAGAGAAAGATGAGAGATATGAGACCGAACAATGCAGAAGAGCTGAAGGCTGCTATTGAAGCATCCTGGTCTTCCATAACACCTCAGCAGCACCACAGGCTGATAGCTTCCATGCCACGCCGCATTGAGGCAGTAATTGCTGCAAAAGGGTCTCAAACCAAGTACTGAGTACATATGCATGCTTATACTTTCCAGAGGTCCGATATTGTTCTATGTACAATCCTTGTTTTACTGATTGCATGTAATATTCTAATTTTCTGAGATTGTGGATTTGGGGTTTTCATGAGCTGTAAGCCATAATCCTCACAATTATGACAAATCACGTCTTGAACTATCTTGTTTTGCATGTAATGAGTCTATCTTATATATTAGTTTCACCTTTTAAGTTGCATTACTGAAATAAATGAACTTTTGCACGATATTCTAATTTTTCGAGTTTCACCTGTATATGATTATCTTCATCAAATTAAACAGATGATGTTTCTTTGTATTATTTCTCAACAAGTATCCTTTTTAAACATTGCTCCCTTTGCATAAAACTGGCAGTACTAGAACAAACTTAAAGGTCAGCAAATCCAGAGTGAATTTAGAATGCTTGAGATGCATATTTGTACAATAATGCAATTAACATGCTCACAAAGGCAACTCTGCTGTAAGAAAGCGCAATCCTTAAGAGAGTAACACTTCTAAACACAGTGAGCCAGTTTCAGGGCCTTGTATCTTCATTTCCTAATTCACAAAATCTTGTTTGCAGTCACACCCACTGTAATTTAAGCCCATATGAGAATATCAGACGAACGATCGCCCGTTTTTTTTTTCGCCTGCTAGTCTCACATCGAAAGTGAAAAGGTTAGTAAGATACGAAAATTCTCCTATGAAAGAAAAGAATTTCAAAAGTAATGTAATGTATTGTATTGTATTTGCATTGTATTTTCAGACGACTACTGTACTGATTAAACGAAAATCGTACGATCTGGGGAGGTGGATTTTGCTATCCACCTCACTTGTGTGGATGGAGGAAAGGTTTCCTATTTTTTTTGTACAGCCTGCTGGTTGAATGGTAGTGAGCATAGGATCTTCCACCAATAAGGAGATCTTACAAGCAGATATGGCAAAGGGATGATGTTTCAAGGGACATTTTAAGGATAGCCTCCTGAACAAATCGAACCCTGTGATTGCTTACCACAAGCTACTTCAAGTTGGGATTTGAATCGGAAAGTCCATTTGTGCAACAAAAGTACAAAACCCCCTCATTATTCCAGACTATCACTGCATAACTTTTTTGCCTGCCATGAGGAAGTTCAGAACTAAGGCCATCACCTTACAGGAGGAGCGGAAGGGTTTGCAGGTTTCTGGATTGCTGGGATGAAAAAATGCATATTATCTATACCCTACAAATGTCTCAAGTGTAAAGAAGAAGCATGAATGACAGCAGATGGCAGATGTCCAAGTCCATACAATAAGTACTGAATAAACCTTTAATAATGTTGGTGTACATGTTTTATAATAATGATATTAATGTAGCACTTACCCCCGCAGGAGCTGCTGGTGATGATGGGCCCTTTGTTCTGCCAGGTCCCCACTGACACAATCAGTAGTAGACTAAAAGACATTTGCGCCTGAGGATTTAAGGGTTAACAAGCTACCACTCTCTAAGAATGCACAGGAATAAAGCCACAAATAGCTTGGCAGTAAATCCAATGAAGGCAATTTAATGAAACATGGTCTAAATCAGCAAAATAGATAAGTGCAAAGGCATGAGGCCAGTGTGATAGAACAATGGGCAACAAACTACAGGGTAACTAGAGTCTCTAAATGGTATCAACCAATTCAGAACAATAGAAAGGGTCCTGGTGCATACAACCTCAATAATAGATAGGCGTATGTGTTTCTACTGTGGGGGTACCCATGGAGGTGGTATAAAGTACCTGGCGCCTAGTAATTGATGTTACCCAACTTTCAGTGGGGCCTTTCTTTAGGTGGAACACCGTCCTTTAGGAGTGTGAGTGGATGATAGGAGATAGGCTTCTAAGTAGGAGCATTCTTTATTTGGGGTAACAGTGTGGGGTGCGCTTTTAGGATGGGTAGTTCAGCTCACCACTTCCTGGCAGTTGACTAGCCTGGTCCCAATGGCTTGGGGATTGACAGGTTACAGAAGCTGGGTCCTGGTTCCTCACATAGGCCCTCTCTCAATCTCAGTCTCTGCAAGCAGCTATAGCAGACTCAGATGCAGGTCAGTCCTCTCTTCCTGATGTGAGCAAACAGGCACAACCACATGTCCTCTTAGCTCCTCTCTAATGGCTCTGGTCTCTTGGATGTGAAGCACAGACTCTGACAGCAGATCTGTGATTGTGAGATCTGACTGCAGATGCTGAATGAATGACAAATATACATTAGTTATGAGTTCAACCCAACTTATCCCTCTCGCATGGGAGGTTCCTGAGAATGCATGATTGGCATTTCATGAAATCTATTGCTACTTGAAATCTTCCCAGCTTACCCATGCAACCTTAATCACCCTTCTTGCAGAGGTATCTGCCATAATCAATGCTAGAACAGTGGTTCCATTGTCTCCACTGTTGCTCACTTCACCCACTCACCTTACCCCCAAAAAATTGAAATAGGTGTTACTCCTCCTAGAGATTTTTCACTGCCTCAATTATCACAAATGGAAATAGGTTCAATATGTTGCCATTGTTTACTGGAGTTGTTAGAAGAAGGAGTGTGCTTGCAACCCAACCTAACCTACAAATCCCAACACAGTTCTCCTAAAGGATGGATTAATGCAGGGGCTGTTGGACGCACACAGAAAGAAATGGGCCCACAAGGAGAGATCTCCCCTGACTGACCCTGCATACCACACGCACTGCCTGGCCTGGGTGGTGTGCTGGTGACAATGGAGGCCATTGAGTGACTGGCAGGGAGCTGCTCTCATTAGTAGCAAAAGGGATACAGGAAGGACTTGTGCATGTTGTGCCTTCCCTTCAGAAAATGGACTAAAACTGCCTTCTGTTCCTGCCAAAGTCAACGGTTTAGAAGACATGACATCTGCATGGGATAATGTTGATGTTTGCATTATTCTCCTTTTGTTCATCCCTTCTCTCTTATTTTTCAGCTGTCCAGGACAAGAGTCATAGTTTAAATTAGTTGAGAATAATAAACTACAGTACATTTTGTTATTGTTTTAAAATCTCAGATTTCAGAGAGAGCGTGTCATGTTACACATGTGTGGAATTACAACCAGAGGGAGTTTTGTGATTTCCCTGCACACCTGAAGATGATGCACCTAGCACCTAGCACTTACGCACCTTTAGTTATTTCAAAGAAGTTATTAGGCCAAGCATAGCCTAAAAGGAGAAATGAATAGGAAGTGTACTTATACAATCAATCAATATGACAATAACATTACTTTGAGAAATATGGTTAAATACCTGCAGTATTCTGACTAATAGTAATTAAAAGAACTGAACTGTATTTAACTAGCAATAGAGTATAATGATAGTTCTAACTTGGTATCACAGTTCCAGTTTTATCCCGCTGGCCAGTGATTGATGGAAAAAGAAAAAATGTTGGCCAGCAAAGACAGGGCCCTTGAATAAAGCACAACAGTTCCTAGCACACAACAGATTAACTTGCATGTCAGTCTTTTACCAGTCCCAGGGAACCCTCCTCTGGACATGGGCTCTGATTCTGTAAAAGGCAAGTTCAAGTCAGGCAGGAGTAGAAGTTGCTGTGATCTCTCTTTCAATTATGCTGAGACAGCCTCTCTTTTCCTGTGCTCTCCAGTACAGTTTTTGTAATCCAAAGAGGCACTAGATTATTCCCAAATAAAGGGGTGTTAAGACAACCCTAGTGGGGCAGAAATATTTCACGCAACCAGGGAAAAGGAAAAGTCAGTGGGCCAGAGGCCTCTCACCACAGTAAGCACTCTCTAAAATCCAGACATTTCAATGTAGGTTTGTGAATAAGTCCTCCCTCACAAGCTAGCACCTAGCAGTAATAGTCAATAGTCCTCTCCTGATGGTCAGAGGTATGCTGATGGTCTCAGTTACTCGCCGTGTCCAGTGAGCGAAACACTGATCCCCAGTGCAGGCTCTCAGAGTCCAGGTCTCCTCTTCACTGCAAACATGTGGTGCTCTTTCTCAGCTTCAGACCCCTCCCCTTGTTTTTTTTCATCAGCCAATCACCTCTATGACTGAATCAGACTCAGCCAAGATGGCGGTCCCCACGCCCTAGAGAAACTCCATAGATTAGCTTAGCAAAGTGGGCTCCTTAGGGATGGCTGCTGCACTTTTGCATTATTCAATATTCAGTTCAACCCTGTCCACACTGCAGAAGGATAATACAGCAGCAACAAAGGAAGAAGTTCCAAAGCAGTATTCCACTACAGTCCAGGTTACACATGCAATGTGGATTGCTGTTTAAAATTGTTTGTTTCTAGTTTGCCTTTTAAAATCTTGTCTCTACCTCCCTCCTGTAGTTAAATTTTTCTCTATGTTCTTGGCTCCACACTTCAGGCATAATGTTCCAGGCACCTTTTCATTCACATGTGTACAACTGGAGAGTTTAACCACTTGCCCTCCAGAGGATTTACCCCCCTTCCTGACCAGGCCATTTTTTGCGATATGGTGCTACATTGCTTTAAGTGACAATTGTGCGGTCATGCAACGATGCACTTAGATGAAATTTATGTCCTTTTTTCCCACAAATAGAGCTTTCTTTTGGTGACATTTGATCGCTTCTGCATTTTTAATTTTTTGTGCTATAAAAAAAAATGCCAACAATTTTGAAAAAAAAACCCCAATAATTTTGTCCAATAAAAAAAATAAAAAAATCAAATTTGGTAAAACATTTAGACCAAAATGTATTCTGTTACATGTCTTTGCAAAAAAAAATTCCAGTACGTGTAAATTAATTGGTTTACGTGAAAGTTATAGCGTCTACACATGGCGGTATAGATACGGCATTTTTTAGTAATAGTGGCGATCAGCAACTTATAGCGGGACAGCAGGACTACGTTGGGCTTTCTGACACTGGGGGAGAACTGACTAACTGCCATTGACATCCCCAGTGACACCAATACAGTGATCAGTGCTAATAAAAAGCACTGACACTGTACTAATGGTACTGGGCAGGAAGGGGTTAACATCTGGGGTGATAAAAGGGTTAACTGTGTGCTCTGTGGTGTTTTACTGTGTACTGTGTGTGTGCTTTACTGTAAAAGCACACTGCTTTGTATGACTCTGCTATGCAGAGCCATACAAAGTAATGAGCAGGAGCTGACAGGGGAGAGATCTGTATTGTTTACATACAGGTCTCTACCCCGTCGGTGATACACGGCGATCGCCGGGTGCGGGCGGGGAATAACCGGCCAGGACCTGGTGATCGACAGGTGAGGCCGCCATTGGTGGCACGTGCACCCCCTACCCTGAAATGCAAAATCACGTTTATATACATGATTTTGCACACCCCTGCCGCCCTTTACCAGTATTTCTGCTATAGGGGGGGCAGGAAAGCGGTTAATATGATCTTTCAACCTATCTGGATGCTCACCATTGTTAAAGTGATTGCTAACTCTCACCTTTTAAAACAACCCATTCAGTTTAAAATAGAAATGAAAGGTAAAACATTTGTGTATAGATATAAAAACATAAATACCTCTTTTATATGTGATCACATACCCTCTGTTCTCCTCTGCATAAGGAGCTTAGTGAGCTGGGCAAGGAGAAACAGCAACACTCTGAACTTCCCAGTGAAAGGCTGTGCAGGAGAGGGGAGTCTGATCATTGGAGGAGAGCAGACTGAGCTCTTAGCATGGCTAGAGAACTGACCACATGGTACAATAGGAACATAAAATATTCTTTAGGATCTGCTCAGCTTTGAATTAAACTTCTCAATGATCTTCAAGGAGTCAATATTATTGATTCAACTGTCTGTCGGGGCTAATAAAATTGTTATTGCTATCTATATTTGAAAGAAAAAAAGTTTACTAGACTCCTAATATCTTCCTTCAAACTTTATTGGGAATTTTTTCTTATACTTATAAAGGTACTTGACAAAAAAGCATCTAAAAGATCACATACTGTACATCCAGTTGGAGACTCACTCAGTACACTGAATACAGGTGATACCA